>NC_085988.1:43653040-43957040 GCF_030014385.1 Trichomycterus rosablanca | reverse complement strand
TGCTGTGGTACCCCCCAGTGTGTGGCATTTAGACTTAGCTAGGAAACAACAAGGATTAATGTTTTGTTTCTCCAAAGCCACGGATCAAGTACGTATACTGCAATAGCTTGAATTATTTTACATGAATAATGTTTTAGCCTAACAATATTTATGGCATATGAGTGATTGCCATTATAATTTCATCAACCATGGTCAGGGTTGCGGCATAACTGGTTACACCAGGAAACAATTGGCACAAAGCAGAAATGCTCTTTACAGGGGGCCAATCTATTGCAGGGCTTCAGCCACCCAGACACATATTCTATGTTTTCCTACTTTTTTTTAAATTCTTCCCACTGAAAGAAGTTGTCCTATTTTTAATAATATAAATCAAACAGACTACAGCCCAATTAACAAAGGCTTAATGAAAGCTTTCATAAAAACCTACTACTTTAATACATTATGCATGAGTACAGTATGTTGACTGCTACCAAGACTACCCATAGACCTTTATTATCAGAAAAACAAACTTACAGATTGGTTGAAAATTTACCAAAGGCCAATTTGTACACATACTTTTCATAATGTCACTTTCCTCTTTTTTACATACCCTAAGCCAGGGGTCAGCAACCTATGGCACGCGTGCCAAAGCTGGCACTTGAAGCACGTTTGTCTGGCACTCTGATTGGTAAGAGTAAAAAAAATTTTTTCATGCTCAGGGTTGCGCCTTATTAGTTGGATCCGTCCTTACACCCTTATGCCATATGCTCACTCCCGACACCTTGATTAACCTTAACAACCATAAATTACTCCACCTTAACCTCCTCCACCTATGGCCAGTTAAGGTTGAGTAATTTATGCTAGTTAAGGTTAAATCAAGGTGTCAGAAGTGAGTCAGCTTTCAGTTTTGTGCAAAACGTGGTATAGCATGGCTGCTAAACGTGCAAAAGTGGATGTTCGTTCAGTTCAACAAGACTGGACAGATTTGTACGGATTTATTCAACAAAAAGACTGGCCTGTGTGCTATGTGCGGTGAAAGCATCGTTTGTCGCACCTCGTGTGCGCTGCTATTTTGAGACAAAGCACCAAAGCTCATTTAAGGATGATGCTGACAAAATGGAATCAATCAAACGAGCAATTTCAAGGTACAAGAAACAAACCAGTGTTCTTCAAAAATTTAAGCCAGTAAGTTCACCTCATATACACTACAGATGGATCATCTTTGTAGAGAGTCAGGGACAAGGATCACACTGACATGTAAGATTAATTAACTGATTAATTGGTGTATGTCACATACATAGCAACAGTTTGTGTTATATGACGTTTTCCATGGCACACTTATTACTTCATCTTCAACCTATTTTTTTCAATCGGCACAGAGTACAAAAAAGGTTGCCGACCCCTGCCCTAAGCTATTTTAATTCTTTTTTAGGTTTAATGACAGTAGAGGAGCTAAGGCAGCTGGAGGACTTGCGCTCTCCCCATAATAAGTTCTGGGTTCCCTGCATGTGGTTTGTCAGTCTGGCTCTCAGAGCACGGACAGAGGGACGCATTAACAACGATGTTGCACTGTCTGCCATTCTAAATGTACGTTTGAAAGCTGTTTGATTTGATGACAGTTTGTTGAATATGTTTATACATACCTTTAAGGTTTTATTCACATTTTTCTGTAAAACATTAGCACATTAGTAAAGATAATCTTAAAGTGTTAAAAGGAAAGAGCTGCTGCTTAAAAGCATTTGCAATTCTGCATGTGCATGTTTGTCTTTTTTCTTCTTTTAGGAGTTAAATACATTGCGCTCTCAGTGTATGAAGCTGTACAGTTACGACTGGATCAGCCTGCCACTTGTATACACTCAGGTTTGATTGATCATTCAAACGTATTATAATATTGTTTCTAGTAGCACTAATGTGTTAATGTGAACTCAGTGACTCACAGACACTGTAGTAGATCTTAATCCTAAAGAGTAGAGACGATTTTCCATTCAGCAGTGCAGTACGGCATGGAATGGTTACGCACTTGTCAGAATGACTTGTGCTGTATGTACCTAAAAACCCATGCTAATTGTTGATACTTATACTGTTAGAGAACAATGTATACAATATAAGCAAACACAGCACTCACACCAGTTAGGTTAGCAGTTAGGGTAAATACATGCCCAGATATTTTGGGACACCTGTCAATAAAAGAGCAGGACAGTTTAACATTGAGTCATTTTATTATATAATGACTAGCCTTTTAGTATACAACAAATACACAGGTTACCAAATACACACATGCCATCCTCAGAATCACTGCAATGCAGTAGCATATTCTGGACAGGGCAGGATTTAAACCCTGGATCCCAGCGATAGTGGGTTAGCGTATTTTAGCGTATAGGAATGTTTCCCCTTTAATTAATGTTGCTATTATAGCAATAAATTCTGAAATACCAACTACTTAGAATGCATACAGACTGACTATTTAAAACTCCAAACCCCCAAAAAACTTTTTCAGTGTTACAGATACTAAGCAAAAGCAGCTAGGTATACTAACAAAGCAAAAACAAAACAATTATATTATAAAACATGTAAGGCACAATATATTTTTTGCTTTTCTTTGTTTTAGCTGATAGACTCCTTTAACAAAGATGCACTAAAACTAACATGACTCTTCTTTCTTGTAAAGGTGGTAACTGTGGCTGTGTACAGTTTCTTTTTGGCTTGTCTAATTGGCCGTCAGTTCCTTGACCCAGCTCAGGGCTACCCAGGTCACAACCTTGACTTTTACATACCTGTCTTTACCCTGCTGCAGTTCTTCTTCTATGTTGGCTGGCTCAAGGTATGCTTGCTCTATACCAATACAAGTAAAAGGAGGTTAAAACAGCTATTTAAACCAATTTTCATTAAAGACAGAAATAGCTTTTAATATTATGTTCTGTCAATAATGCCACTTTATAATGTCATTTAAAGGTGGCAGAACAACTAATCAATCCATTTGGGGAAGATGACGATGACTTTGAGACAAACTGGTTGGTGGACCGCAACTTACAGGTATCTTTTTAATTACCGGTATGTTTAAATTACTTCCACCTCCTACAGTTGAAAGCTAGGATATATTCATTTCCAAATAAATGCAGCCTGTGTATATTTCTACCTCATAGGTGTCTTTGCTGTCAGTTCATGAGATGTATGACATGGTTCCAGTAATTGAGAAGGATAAATACTGGAATGAATCAGAGCCACAGCCACCATATACAGCTGCCAGTGCTCAACACCAAAAACCCTCATATATGGGCTCTGCTTTGGACATCAGGTGAGAGTAGTCGTAGTGTTTGTAGTAGTAATATTAATAATGTGACATCTGCTCAGTCAAAGAATAATAAGCTGCTTTTATTAAAAAGAATCACTCACTAAAATTAATCTGAGGGCAGGGACAGACAGACAATCAGACAGACCATAGAGGCCTACCAAAACACATACAAATGGGTGGAGGCACCAGGAACAACACAACTTAGGTTAACTGTTATAGGAATCAATGTAGTTTAACTGTGTAGTTTGAAATACACCTATTTCTACATACATCTACAAACATAGATCCAATAACATGGTAACAGGTACTAGGGTAAAATACAGGGAACAAAGCTAATGGATACAAAGCTGGTAACTCAGAATGGCATTTAAATGAAAGTTTAAATAATGAACAGATACATAAATAATTTGTTTGGCATCCAGACCAATAGCACAAGAGTAAACACAGTTTGTGTGTGCTTGACTGGACTGCCTGCAGTCCAGATCTGCCTCCTATTGAAAATGTCATTAATAATGTTTCACTTTCTTATGATGCACATCAACACAGACACAAAACTACAACAATTAGTGTCCTTAGTTTCCAAGCCATTAAAAGACACTGATTGTCAGAGATGACACTGCACTTAATACTGATGGTTGGTAATGTGCATATTGAGAAACTCACTTTTTCCTTTCCAGTGTACCTAAAGAAGAAACAGAGTTCCAGAACAACCTGGAGCAGATTAAGGAGCATGAGGAGGCCAATCACTCCACTCCCCTCCTGGGCAGCATCAGTCGTTTGCTTAGTGTGCAGGCACCAAGTTTCCCACGCTCTTCCTCTTCTTCTAGAATCTCTCTTCTCCGGCGTCGGCCCCGTGCTCCCTTTAGCCGCTTCCCTCTCTATCTGCACTCTGAAGTCCCTGCAACACCAAACCAGTGCCAGAATGTATCCGAACATGACATGGCTGAGTATGTATTCTCCTCTTTGCCTTACTGTCAGAGACCTGGATTCTATAGCTGCCCACAGACACCCATTCATTGTGTGTCTTCGCCTTTAAATCTCCCTTGTGCAATACACAGGGCACAAGGAGACCTGGCACATAGTGCTAGCCCCCTTGCTCACCGTCTGCTTGCTTCCCAGCTGTTGCTTTCTCCTGATACACCCAACCACATGGCCCATCCTTCATCATCTGGCTTTCCTTGGGTGGGAGAGGATGCCCCAGAGAACCATTCTGTACCTACATTCTCCTTTCCTGATCCTATAGCTGAGACGTGCTCCCTACCCAAAATGTGGCCCAATCAGGAGTTGCTGCCCCATCATCATCCTTCACCACCTTGTCTTTCTGTGGACATGTGTACATCTATAGATGAACAGTCAGGACCAGCAGGTTCCCGAACTGTAAGCGGAGAAGTAGAAAGGGCATTCTCTTTCAGTCCTTCATCTCGAAACGCCATCCAGAGCAGCATGAGCTCTGGTTGCATAAATGTGCCTTGCATGACCAACAGCAACACCCCCATCAACAGCCTGGGTAACCTGTGTAATGTCTCAGGTCTTGAAAGTAGCTCAAGCATTAATACAAGACCAGTCAACAGAAGCACAATGGCACTGACTAACTCAGCCAATGCTATATCTCCTACTGCTGCAGTAACACAACAAACAGCAAATCATCACAATTCCCCCAATGATTCTGGGATCTCACTGTCTGAGGGGGATTTGCTGGGTGGGTTGCAGTTGCAAAGTGAAACAGTAATAGCCAATGGTGTGAGGGAACAGTTCTGAGAGAGGCTGAAGAACGAATGGTTAATATGGTCATTACAGACTTTGCTTCCATTTGTGTCTAGCTTAAAGAATACAGTGGTACCTTGAAACTCAACGTCAGTTGGTTCCAGGAGTGGTGTTGAGTTTTAAAGACGTTGAGTTACAAGGTACCACTTTATTTTCAAAATGACTTTTTTAAGCTTTTAAATAATTTATTAATAGTTCGTTGTAAAACTCAATGTGAGTGATTGATCAAACAAATATATCTTGTTTAAATAGATAAATTTTGTCAAATCATGGTTAGTGCTCCTTCCCTGCTTCAAGGCTGGAATCTCAAGGTATCACATATGACGAAAAGTATGTGGACACCTGATTGTGATGTTGTTGACATTCATGATTGATAAAACCAAGAAAATAAGGCGGCTTGTCCACATACTTTTGGCCATGTAGTGTAGATTGTAGTGTAGTTACTTTAATGAGTGTTATTGTGTGATGGATTTGGCACCCTGTCTAGGCTAACTTGCTGGGTTATGCTAGAAAGTAGTAACTACTGAAACCGATACATGACTAAATTTATGTTAGCCTGATATGTATTGTTTACAAATGCCGTGGTTTTGTTGAGAAATATAAACACTACAAATAAAAAGGCCAATCTTAAACAATATGGGTGATTTTACGTTGTGTATTACAGAAATAAACGTTTATGTTAATAATTACAAGCTGTCGTATTATTTACTTGCTGCAAGAGTGAACAAAAATCTCTAGATGGCGACAACGCATTTACACAGTTCAACCCAGAAGCGGTTGGGTTGAATCCCAAATGTCTTTATGCTGCCTATATTTGTGCACTATATTTAGAAATGCAATACTAGTTTTACGTCATATTCGCTGCACTATATAGCAAATAGTAACCTATATAGAATACAACCTAATACCCATCGCTTAAAATGACAAACTTATACCACACATATTATCTAGTACTTGAGTTTGTTAAATACTACCATAATTTTGCTAGTTTATTACTCTGATGTTGGTTTCCACTGCTGCATGGATTAACATCTGACACTGAACTTTCTTAACCCTGTTGTTACACAAAGCCTATCTGACTACGGTTTTGATTGTTAGTGTGTACTGGAACATGGCTGAATTCAACAGTTCTATCAACACGGTCTTCTTTGATTTGGAAACTACAGGTCTTGGTATGTATTTGTGTACATGACTAAACATTTGTTTGATGCTATTCCTAAACCAGATTGTTCGTTCTTGTCTTACATACAGTGGTCTAATTGCTATGTAAGTCACAATTCTAGACAAACCCAATCTCCTTGAATAATAAATAACACATAAACAGTTGTACTGTTCATGTCTTGCATTGAGCATTCATAGTGCAATTGAACTTGCTTGACGTTAATGACCTTTTCTAATTAGCAAAATGTGCTTCAGTTAAGATGATGAGAAGCGTGAGTTTCACAGGTGCTTTGGCCATTGAATAAACGCACCCAACGCCTGGTCATTGACAAATCTGCTCTTCTCAGTAAAGATTGGTTAGTGGGAACCCTGGCTTGAGGCAAACACCTTTCAGAAGAGACTGTGAAAGGCTGCAAAAGACAAGGTGTACACCAAAAAACCCACTGAACACTGCATGAACAAAACTCTGTTCATGTGTCCACTATTAAATACACTGTGTTTAAGAATGGTGTTCATAAATGGACACCACTAAGGAAGACGGTGCTGTCTAAAAAACACATGGATGCTCCACAATGCTTGTGGGTGTTGGTTATTATTGAGTATTAAAGTTCTGTATTGATTATACTGGAATAAATGTTCTATGGGCACAGAAGACAAAAGTGTAACTTTTTAACAGAATTATACAATGCTATGTTTGGACGAAAAAGAACACTGCACACCAGCACCTCATCCCTCTGTAAAGCATGGTGGAGGGAGCACCAAAGTTTGGGGCTGCTTCAGGGCCTGGATGCCCTGTGATAATTGAGGGGAGCAGTGAATTCAAAGGTGTTTGAAAAAGACCTCAACGTGTAGAGACATTGGGTGATGCAACAGAACAGTGACTCAAATTACACAAGAATAGCTAAAAGAGCCCTAACCCTATTTAGATGATGTGTCATGACCCAAAGTGATCTGTGCACAGAAAGCATCACAAAAGTATTAATGAACTGAAACACATTTACAGGGATGAATGGGCCAAAATCCCTCCTCAATGTTGTGCAAATCTTATGTGCAGATACAATGTTTGGTGAAGGTCATTGTTGCTGATCAGATTGTTTAACTACATGTTATTAAAGTCAAGGGTTTACTATTTTCTCTATGCACTATGCATGTTTACTTACTATGTGTTCAGTAAAGTACAAGATCAGTACAATAGTTTATTTGGATTGTTTCTTTAAAATTGTGACTTGGATAACAATCAGATCACATTATACACAAGTAATAAACGCAGAAATCAGGGTAATTCCAAAGGGGTTAACTTACTTTTTCTTTGCTTTCTTCGCAACTGTGCATTGGACATATTATTGCAAAAAATGATTTGAAAATTTTTAGATAATCTTTTTTTATTCCATTCACTTTCTCTAATGCCCCAATTCACTGTTGGTAAAACAGCTTCAGAATGCAAAACTGCAATCTCTTTGCTTGTTGTGCTTCCTTTTGGGTTTAAATGTGTCACTTTTCTTTTCTAAACCCCTCCAGTCTTTCAGTTATTGTATCGTTAGGACCAATTTACTTGTTTTTGTTATCATAACCAAACTTTAGCTTTAAAGTGCCATAGGTGGGACTATTTTCTTCCTTGACAACCTCCAAGCCCATGGCCTGCTTCAATACAGACAGTGATACCTGTGTTTCAGCAGCTTCTTTAATTCAATTTTTCTCCTGGTTCTTTGACTGTGGGTGCATCCAGACAAATATTCATTATGCAAGGTGGCAGTATGGTTTTTTTTAAACAGCCCTGCCAGAGACCTGTGTTCCATGTAATTTGTATTTGCACACAATTGTTTGTAGACATTTGTAATGTTTTACACTTAGTAAAAGTAAGTTACTATTATTATTGCTAAGATTATTATTATTATGAGTGTGTTATAGTAAAATAGTAGTCCTTATAATTTATTTACAGTAGAGAAGAAAAGTTAGTTATTCTTAGCCACGTAGTCACATAGTTGGGGATATTTTACCTAGAGCTGGATATGAACATTTATTATATGATCTGTTTTACAGGATCCTCCTGTGACATAGTGCAGCTGGCAGCTGTGTGTGGTTCTCATACATTAAATCTCTTCATGGTTCCTCGCTGCAGAATGGAGCCTGGTGCCTCCAGAGTTACTGGCTTTAGAGTGCGCCGACATCGGCTTTTTCATCACAGGAAACCAGTGCTCACCAACTCACTACGGGAAGCCCTAGTGTCCTTCATGACCTTCCTTCGTATGTTCGGAAGGCCACTGCTTGTAGGTCACAACATTCGTAGATTTGATTGCCTTGTGTTAGCCAGAGTGCTTGATGAGTTTGATTTAAAAGTGGCCTTCCAGGCTGGTATAATGGGGTTCCTTGACAGTCTAGCATTGACCCGCCAGCTTCTCAAGGACAGTGGGGTCCAAAGCTTTAAACAAGAGAACCTGGTTAAGATTGTGCTTGGTGTTTCCTATGATGCCCATGATGCCTTAGCAGACGTGCAGGCCCTGCAGAAGCTTTTCTGGGCTCTCAGACCAACAGCTGGACTGATCCAGCAGCATACATTTTGTTTAGACTCTGTGAAGACAAAAACTGTGAAGTCAGCAAGACTGCAGGGACAAAGTGACTTGTGTAAGCATTTTCAGGCTGGAGAAATAGAAGCAGACAGCAAAAAATGATTTTAAGTGTCTTTATTCACAAAATAAAATATCACATTAAATCAGATGTACTGTTAAGGTTCAAAGTTTACGTACACTTGTTAGGGACACGAGTGAAGTAAAAAAAAATTTTATCAAATGCATTTAAAATATTTTTCCACTTTGGGTACATCTAATTTCCTTTTGCATTCTGGCATCCCCTTCTTGCACTGACCAAGGATGGCCATAGGCTAACACACCTTCTGTAACACGTGAAGCTCCGGGCTGGAGTGAAAAAACAGAACTATATAATCTTAACATCTGTATAGGATCACACTGTGAACTCTATATTTCTCTTTCTGTTAAACCAGTGCATCAACCAGACAGAAAAAGTTGCTGTTGCAGCAGCAAGGAGGTGACTGCCCTACTTCTGCAGTGGTAAGCTAGTGTATAAGACTGCTTCACCCCCAGAGTGTTCTAAAAATTGATTTATTTTTTTTTCAGAGGTGAAAACAGTAGCTAGAACAATCTCAAGGCTGCCAATTACCGGATTACAGCAATGGTGGTGACGTCTTGACTGCTGGTCCTTGCTGTAATTAATTTAGGTTTGGTAACACATTGTGGAAACTATTAATGCCACTGTCAACTATGCCAGTAACTGTACATGGTAGAGCAGATGCTCAGCTTTTCACTAAATGAGTTACAGCACGGCAATTGAGTTAAAAAGTTTGTCTACTAACGTAACTTAGCCCAAAATACGGATTATTGTTAATGTTTTACAGCATTTACAGCCATATGGTGAAATAAATGCAGTGTCTAAAAACAAGGCAAGCTGTAGTCAAACAAAAATTCAGACATTAACAGAAATCTTTTTTAATTATTTATTTAAAACTTTAATAAAATGTTAAATAATTTTAACTAATAAAAATATTGTTCTATAATGTATTGGTTTGATCTTTACTGACATGCTTTCTTCTTTAATAATCATTTAATTATGATGAGGGTTTGCAGGTGCTCGGGTGGTGCAGCGATAAAGTATGTTAGCTCACTACTGCTGAGATACTGGGATGCAGGATTTAAATTTGGACAGTCTGGCATCTGCATAACAGACTAATGTCCATGGGTTGCCGAAACAGACTAGCCATCGGAAGGTGCACTTGTCAGTGTGCTAGCAGTACAGGTCCCAAGCCAAGGTGGGTGGTCCCAATAAAAGGGTTGTTTCAGCATGGGGCATCTAGCATGGTGGCTGTTTTGAGAACACTGGGCAGAAGGTAGGAATACAACCTGGACAAGGCACCAATCCACCTACTGGTGTTATTGTGGGAGGTGGGTGGAGGTACCCAGAGAAAACCTGCTTATACATGCTCAGCATCCAACAGTATCTACTGTGGATTTATTTACAGATTTGGTGAAACAATTCGTCCAGAGCAGATAAACTGTATGCTGGAAAACACAGGTCTTATTTACCCAGTGGTATCCGTGCTACATATAAAAGCTTTAAGGCTTCAAATAATAAATAAAGGCAATTGGTTGGTGAAGCAATCTACTATCCCACCACCAGTAAAGGTCCGGTAATTACAATGGTTATTTCAGCAAAACCATGCAACTTGGAAACACTGTGTGTTTAACTGACTTGCCTGCCTGCCTTTTATTAAAAAGGGCATCATGGACAGAGGAATCAGACAGCGAAAACCACACTGTTGAGCAACTGCAACAATTAGTATTCTTAATTCTAAATGATTAAAAGTATACTTATTAGGAAAGGCAATATAACACAGTGGTAAACCAACCTACCAACCAACCAACAAGTGCCTCCCAACTTATTTTGAGTGTGTAGCAGGCATCAAAATCCAAATTGGTTTATTTGTACCAAACAGAAATACATTGGTCAGTGAAAACATTGTAAATCTTTTCTTTGTATTTTTGCAGGCAAACGTTCAAGAAAATTAACAGTGGGGTTTATAATACCTAATAAAACTAAAATGAGGACACAAGAAGCAAAAGTGAATGCAGAATTACCATTTATTAGGGTTTACATACAGTTTTGCTGGACTCATGCCACAGAAGGTTAAAACGCTTGAAAATGCCCTCATTTTCATTTGAAGGTAGCAGACATACTTAAATGAAGTGCAGGATAAGAATTCAGGACACAACCTTTGTTTATTTCAGGTAAAAGTGCACAGAGTTCATAGTAAACAATTATTAGGAGAATCATTTCTAAAATCTTTGTTACACTCTAGCACAAGCTGTCTCTGGGTTAACACAGGAACTTCACGAACGATAATCAGTAACATCTTTCCAAATCAAAAATGTAGAATCTTTTAAAAACAATAACTGTGCAGCTTTAAAACACTTATAGAAGCTCATCTAGCAATCAGCCCTCGGGAAGTTTAAACTAGTCTAAATTAGTAAAAATACCAAAGTTAAAATTGGTAAATAGGCAAAAATGCAGTTTAAAAAGAACCCCCTTAGTGTCTAAACTTATCTGTGGCACTTTTAATGTTATAACAGTCCCTGAATAGTGAAGTATTTCAAATAGTGAAGGAGTGACATGCTGAAGACCATAATGGTTTAGCTCTTAGCTGACATGATGTGCCACTGTTTTTCTCTGTTACTTTCACACCAAATTAGAGCTAATTTTAAGATCAAATGTATATTAAACATAAACCATGCAAATGTGCATTCTTAACCTATAACCTTAATAGTTCATGTGACCCTTAAGAATCAAGAACTAATGGACTATTCTTTTTAAAATACATGCACGGGCATCTTTACTAGGAATAAATTGGATTTCCAAGTTATAATAAATGTAAATTGAGTGTTCAGGCAAACAAAAGTGTTTTATCATGCTTAAGGATAGATATAAATAAGTTAATAATTGATTAAGATGAAGTGGCACATTATAACCCTTTTTATCCACTCATCACCCTGTTTTTAAAAAGGCAATGCCCCAGTTTAACTCTAATCGGTTTTAATGTCGGGACCACAAGGAACAAACACCACTGTCTATATTCACATACTGTTGGTAAATTATTGGAGGTTATGGGTTTTCACCTCAGTAGCAGTGTCTCCCTGTAGCTCCTGACAACATTAAAATAAGGGCTAAAATCATACTCAGCTCAGTAGTGATATCAAATGTGTCCCATGAAGCAGAACACAAACCTCAGGAACTATGTCCCTACAGCAGACAGCAGGCACGGAACATTGTCATGCCAGATGTTGACGTCACCTGTAGTGTCACACTTTCGTTAGCTGAGATGAAGAGCACAGATCCTCTGCGCAGCATGATGTCTGAGACAACGCTGGCCTCTCCCTGAATCACCAACAGAATAGCAGCACAGTCCAGAGGGCTCACCGTGTACTGCTTTACTGAGGGGGGGACCTGGAGCCAAGACACAGCACAAGTTCTTATCAGTACTTACAGGGATCCTGATGTACAACACAGCCTGGTTTACAGTTGCAAAAAAGTGGTGTCTAGAAGGCCTGACATTGTCTTACTTAAATAACCTTGGACTTGTTGATGTTGCCTTGATGGCAGCAAACGTCTCTGAAATCTTAATATACACCAATGGTTCATTGACAAATATGCAAGTCACCAAAAAGCTGAAACATGAAGTCATATGACCACAGCACATTTCCACTGTCTTTTAGTCCATCTTCGATTCCACAGAACTCTGCAGTGTTTCTGCAGATAATTGATATATGACTTTCTCATTGTGTAAGTGTTTCAGTTTAGTTCTTGATGTAGAGGCAGAGTGTTCCTAGGGACAATGGTTTTCCAAAGTACTCCTGAAGCCATGTGGCTATATTTATTGCAGAAGCATGATGGTCTTTCATGCAATATTGTCACTTGTTTGGCTTACAAAGCTGTTAATCATGAAAACCCTTCAAGACAAGGTTTTACAAATGACCTTTTTTGAAAATAACCAATGTATGTTTTATGAGAAACCAAAAAGGTTCTTTAAAAAACTCTAAGACTAAACTTCTTGTCCATTGTAATTAAGAACATTCGGTAATGCCAGTAGAAAGGTATTAAAAACACATATACAAAGGTGCAAACAAATAGGGACTAACAACAACAAAAGTAAGTATTGGATGTTATAATATATTGGAGTCTTTGTAATCCCCAAAGCTGTATAAAGTCTAAGTGCCTTACCTGTATCCTCATGACAGTGAAATCTGGTACAGGAGGGTCATACAGGTAAACGCAAGGATCTGACTGGTCCTGAACCGCAGGGAAGATTTTGGCACTGACTGGAGCAGGACTGTAGTTTAGCATTTCGCACAATGTGTTGACATCAATGTACTTTGGGGTCAGTCCAGCACGGACGGTGTTATCAGAGCATGCCATGCACTCAATGCAGTCTGTAAAATACATAGAAATAAAGTCAGCTGTATTTTCTTGTCAGGACCCAAAAAGTCTTGTCAGACTACATGAACATCTCTGAACTATTGATGTTTTACTAAAATTCTGCACATTTAAAAAAGAATCAATTCACTACATGTTCTCGTAATGTGTGCTTGTGTTTTCTCTGGGCACCCTGGTATTAAACTACCTACCAATACAATGCAAAGGTGAATTTGATTTACCAGACTGCCCCTAGGTGTGAAAGAGAGAGGGGATGGTTACGTGTGTTGTGGTGGTCTGTCTTGTTAATGACTGTAAATTTTTTTCTTTGCCTGCAACTTGACATACAAGCTGAAAAATACCAGTGCCAGTTTTTATTTAAAATAAGCAAAACAAGCAAGAAGGTCCTGGGTTCAATTCCCAGGTGAAGTGGTCTGGGGTTTCCTCCCACAGTCCAAAGAAAGTAAAGTGAATTGGAGAAAATTGCTTAAGATATTAGTGTGTTTGTATGAGTGTGTGTGTGTGTGTGTGTGTGTTTGCCCTCTGATGGACTGGCATTCTGCCCAGAGTGTTTCCTGCCTTTCGCCCAGTGAATTGTACTTACCGTGACCCTGAACAGCACAAAGAGGTGGTAAAACAGAAAAATAATGAATAAATGAAATGGAAAATAGTTCTGTATATACAAACTCTTACCTCCAGAGAGGTAGGCGTGGGGTTCATTGGCTCCCAAGAACATGGCCGCCCCTGGTTGCAGCATGATACGGTTTAAGAAGTAGATAGAGAAGCAGCCAATATCGCCCGGATACTGAGAGTGGAGCCGAAGCAGCAGCTCTCCATTACTGCCTGATGTGTCTTTCCCTGCTGCCCCTACAACAGTATAATTTTTCCATATAATTACTTTTATAACCAACCATGGCTGAAATAAAATAACCTAACACATGGTAGTTCATACTAAAATGCCTAAAAGAGTATAAAGTCATGTACAGGTGGAAGTCTTTTTTAAAGATGGTTCGCTAACCTTCTTCTGAGACCCTTTTGACCAGCATGTTCAGCTGGTCTACAAATACTTTCTTCTCACAGTTCATCATTCTGCTGAAGCACTTTTTCAGTGCATGGGAGGTTCGTTCAGGATTATCCACACCACTCTGCAGCTCGTCTGCAGCTTCATTACCTACCAAAGCATGGAACTCTGGGACATCTGAAAAACACAGATGAAATTAAAATTGTAAGATACCCTCACTTAGTTTATCATTAAATCAGTGGTTTCCTACTGCACATAAAACCACTGGCAAAAACAACAAATTGAACAAATTTAATCTCATTTTTTTACATAGATAAGATAAATGAAATGGTCAGTATGCAACAGCACCATTGTTATGCTGGACATAAAAGAACTGCTTGGTTTATATTTGTTATTTTGTCTGATTGGTTACCCAGTTTATTGTGGATGGTTTCATTCTATTTAGTCCAATATAAAAGCTTTAACATGTCAGTTAACATAGAATGTAAGATTATCAGATTGAAAAAATAAGTTAAATAAGTTAAATCCAGTTAAATCCAATTTAAACCAGTATTGATGCCAAAACTGGTAGTCAGAATTAGTTCAGGACATACCCATAGCTGGAGGCACAGCAGTGTATTATACTAGCCCATCACTGCTGAGATTCTAACCTAAATATCAGATATCAGCTGGCTAAGCATCTATACAGACACGATTATTTATGTCTTTGGTTAACAGCCAAAGCCTTGCAATTTGTTGGTAGCCTCTCCAGGGCAAGGTTTTTCAAACCCTGCGATTCTTGGGTGGGTCGCGAGCCAAAAAAATGGGTCACAAAGAAAAATTATAATAAAATAAAATAATTTTAATAGGCACATAAACACAAAATGAACATGTGGAGGCTTTACGTTACATTCCGTAAACCACAGTGGGACCAGATTTTAATTAAGTACACTTTGTTTTCGTTTTGATGCATTGTTTGTGTTGCCTGAGTATTGGTAAAAGTCTTGTACAAAATGTGGGTCGCTTTAAAAAAAGTTTGAAAGAACCTGCTCTAGGGTATTCCTAGCTTGTGCCCAGTGACATAAATAGTGAAATCCCAATGGCTTGAACAAAATTACTGACAGAAAGACTGTGAAGTACCTGCCATTAATAATACCCATATAAAATATACGCACCATAAAAAATTCTAATGATTAATTTTAACCAACTGATGTAAAATGTTTGACCACCAACAAACCAGACGATGGCTTGGTGCATACTTAATAGATATACAGTATATCAACGTAAATGCTTCAAGCGGTACAATTTTTCTGACCAAAATGTGTCCATACTCAGACATTCTTAGCGTTGATGCAGCAGCATTTCTACCTTTATACTCAGTAGGAGTTAATTCAATCATACAGCTTAATCAAAATCTTGCTGTGTCAGTGGATTCAGCAGTACAAGCATATTGAATAATTCTGATGCTTTGTCAGCTTTACGTTTAGTCTGACTAGGAAAACGTCAAGTGGAAACAGCTTTAGGACTGCTCTGTGGGTGAGCCTATTGCGCCCGTGAGTAGTGATGTTTAGAACTTGCAGTGGTGTAATAATGCAGGATAGATACTAGAACACGGCAACAGCTTGCACTGCTCGGACACAACTCAGTACTTGTGTTGATTATGTCTCAAGCATATCTGTTTCTGTTGGTCAGCAATGGTAGTCGCTTATGCAAGTACAATTGGAATTCAAAGATACATCACTCCCATATTTTACATTTGTAAGATCATAATATCCGAGCTCTAAATATTGCCTGCTATTTAACATTGGATTAACATAGAGCACCTAATTTAAGCTTACAGCACCAGCTTACAAGGGTTTGATCTGGTAAAAGTTACTGTTCTTTGAACAGTGGAAAAACACATAAAATAAAATAAAAACACAAGCAATTACATTTGATTACTCACTTTTAAGATAGGAAGTGATTTCCTTTACTGGCCGGAAGCCACAGAGACCTTCAAACTCTGTAAGAGCAATGGCCATCTCTGGTTTGTGGTTGTTGTCGGGGTAGTGCTCAGGAAACTGTGCATGCAGCCTAGCTGCTAGCTCCTGCGACATGGAGACAGGCAAATACTTGCTAATTAAATAATGTTTAAATATATTTAAATGTTTAAAAATATATAAATAAAAACAAACTAATTAATACATAATACAGGTTCTGAGCATTATGTATGCAAATAAACACTTCTGACAGTTCTTGACACAACAAAGTGGCCATATGATGTGCTGGCTTATGTTAAATGATTCTTTAAATCCTCGTTTCTTTAAATCAATAATAATGATGTTCATATTTTGGAATATCTGTTTTACAGTAGTGCATTAATTTTAAAGAACACAAAAAGTTGGGGCAGAGGCAAAATAATAGTAAAAACTTGCTAGAATTGAAGTTATTTTTGAAGAATTGAAGAAATCTCAGTCAAAGGCAAAGCCAGAGACTACTGTTGAATGAGTGTGACCTTTGAGCACTCACATTGTATGAGAAACTGTCATGCGACTGTGATAAATATAGCCACATGGGCTCAAAAGTACTTCAGTCACAACACAATCCTTTGCTGTATCAAGGAATGCAACCTGAAACTCTATTTCATTAAACAAAAAGCCAAACATCAATTATATGCAGAAACTTCCTGCATATCTTTCATATAAATGGGATTTCAATTTAACTGAGATTAAATTTTTTAAATTTTGTTTTGTAACCTTCAAATCTATGCTTTCATCAGTGTTCTCCATTCACATCAGCACATGTTTGCATTGCAATCCATCATGTAACAATGTATTGTTACAACCTTAGTATTGGTATACTTTATTACTGTACAGTTCAGGGTTATGTATTGTATCCATGTTTACAGAAAGTTTTATACTCACTCTGTTAGGATGAGCTTGGATGGACAGAGCAGTGTTGACGGACAGCACTTTAAAGAGGAATGGGAGCTGACCCTGAAAAGTGTCCTTCACCTTCGACCCCAAACATGCTGGGTAATCTGCAATCCATTGTCCCAGTGTCCTCTGAGATATCCTGTTGTCTTTGATAAGGGCATCTCCTTTTGGGTGGGCACCCATCCATAGCTATTAAAACAAATGTAGACACATAGTGAAACAGGCTAAGGTATACTTCAGTCCAAGGATTTATTCACTTACTTGTACATGAAGAGATAATACAACCAGCCAGCAAAGAAACAAGCCAGGTGTCCAAATACTTAATAATAATAATAATTCACTTTCCAATCATGATTAATCATTTTATATGATTTCGAATTAATATAAATGCCAGAGATCCACATTAGAATTTTCAAATCATAAAAAAATGATATATCTTAATCACAAAAGTGTTGGCAGAAATTACAGCTGCAGGTCTTCTTGTATATGTCTCTACAAGCTTTGCACATCTGGAATTGAGCAGTTTATTTCATTGTACATGGCAGAACATCTTAAACTGTCAGACTGTATTTGCTATAAAGATGTTCTGCCATTTGTGAACTCCCATCTTCAGGTCTATTCACAGATATTTAATAGTGTTTAAGTCTGGGCATTGGCTGGCTAACCTAAGAACATTCATTGTTTTGCCTGTTAAAATGTGAATAGTGAAATAAACATAAACACAGTGAACAGAACCAGTTCCATGTACAAAATGTATATATTATACATTCAGTAGCAAACAATTCAAACTAAAACATTCTGATCAAAACAGATAGAGACAAAGTTTCACAAAGATTCAAGTTCTGTCATTCATGGTTTAAATATTATATATTAGGGTTGGCTCGATACCACTTTTTTATGTCCGATACGATACCGATACTGCAAATTGAGTATCTGCCAATACCGATACCAATCCGATACCGTCATTTCTCCTCTCAAACAACTAAGCAGTAATAATACATGTCTCAATGCACCATGGTTAAACTAGTTATCTAAAAAACAATGCTCAGAAACAAATATTCTAAAGGAATAAATACAGAACCTACAACATCACACTTATGCAAAACTGCTGTTTTTATTTCAACTTTTACACACAGAACATTTAGCAGCATTTTTGGCTTGTTTAACAGCACCGTACAAACATTTAAAATAACATTTAAAGTGCAACTTTATCTGTATTTAACAAATTATTTATCATTTCAATATAAAATTCTAGATGTGTCAACAATCAAGTCCACACCTTGAAGAGGCAGCAGTAAAAATTATAAAACAAATAATAAAAAAATATTATTTATTAAGAATAAAAATGAAACCATTAAATAATAAAAAAATAAACAAATGTATCTATCTTGTCCCGGCTTGGAGATCTCTCACATCCTCAACGATTAATCCATTAGTGTTGTGAAATAAAACAAACTACACCGTTTAGCCAGAGTTGTCCTCTTCAAAATTCATCAGGGTTTTTAACAAGCGCGCTTTAGTTTTTAATCATTTCAAAACGTGACAAAACTTTAACGGAAAATCTCAACCAAGCACCGCGTCAATTCTAATTGGTCCATCACGTTTCATTGACATCAACATCTTCCAATCGTAGACACTTTATACGACATGCCGTAAAACAGTGTTTTTAGTTGTGGCAGTGGTAGACGATTTTTTAAAATGCTAAAAGTTTAAGTAGATCAGTGTGTTTTAATTTGAATGGCCTTATTTACATTAAGTGTTATTTACATTAAGCAACAGTATCGATCGGATTACGCGTTTTTTTCCTTCCGATATCCGATCCAGTGTTTTGGGCCAATATCGGACCGATACCGAGTATCGGATCGGTGCCAGCCCTACTATATATATTTACATTTTTGTTATTTGGCAGACGCGCTTATTCAGAGCGACTAACAGAAGTGCTTCCATAGTAAACATTTCATTACTCTAGTTTAAGTAGACAACAGTCCAATAACACAAATCTGCAAGTTTTTTTTTTTTTTTTTTTTTAAGAAATGTAAAAGTGTGTTAGTAAGTAAGTACAAGTCAGCTTAAGTGCTTAGTAAAAAGGTGGGTTTTTAATCATTTTTTAAAGATAGCAAGAGACTCAAGATGTTCGGACAGACAGAGGAGACCACTGGGTGCGAGTACAGAGAAGAGCCTTGATGCTTGTCTTCCTCTAGTCCTGGGTGGAGGATGAAGACGAGCAAGACTAGTGGCTCGGAGGTTGCGTGGTACAGAGCGGGGTTTGATTAGACCATATGCATTAAAAAGTTTTTTTTCTGTTCAGAAACAAGAACAACGGCTCTTTTTCTCAATAAGTTTGTGCACCTAGCTGACACATGCACACTAAGGGTGGGTCTCAAATCAAGGCTTCAGCCTTTGGGAGTGTATTAAAAGGCGTTTTAACTGACAGCATTAACTAAACAATGACTTATTTGTTAGTTGTCTGTTAACTAGTCAATCGTTAATAATTCTGACTTTATGTTTCTTTACGGTTTAAAGAAAAGTAGCTGAATATTGTTTAAACAAATGGTAACCGTACATCAGTTATTTAGATAATGTCTCTCCGTTTATAAAATAAATAATATTAATAACACCACTGCTGTAGGACAGGTGCTTACCTCAGCATATGGTCTATCATCCTGTATAACAGCCTGGGGGTCTCCGCCAAGAACAAGCTTAGCTACCTCACTGTGCAGCCCCACCTTTCCCCAAGCATAATTCTGCACCGCACAGGTCAGTGGAAACACTGCAGAAACACACATCATATTTTCAATTACAGCTCTTCCTGTATACAACGCAACTGTACGCCATTCATCTGATGAAGTGCGCTTCCATTTACACATTCATAATATCAGCGACGCTATGTCAACCAACGCGATTAGCACACTATCAGCATCACACGCACCATCCCTTAATAATCCCCATAGTTTCCTTTTATATCGCTGATGTACAAAACTGATGAATGAAATCAGGGAAACAAGCGGAGATGAAACTGACCTCTGACTTCCTCCATGTCTGCGAAGGTGCCGCCCACGGTGCTCTGACGTCACACGCCGAATGCCAAATACCAAATCCGAAATGCTGACGCAAATCATCAAGGGATAGTTTGTATATTAATATTAATTAAATCTTATAAAACATGCTTCACAAATATAACGATATTTCATAACTGTGTTAATGGTGAGTATTTAGTTTTAAATTGTATCTGTGTTCATGAACGTGGAGAGCGATGCTTCATTCATGTGCCAGTAGATTTTATGTCATTACTAGTTTTCGATCAAGTCATTAATGAACGTTTTAGTTAAATAGTTATTTGAACTGAAATAACTTTATTAGGCGATTTTTTTAAATGTATTTCTTACATCCTAATTGTCATATTAACATACAACTTACACAACAAGCATATACTGCTTTTGGTTAAATTATGTTCTAAAAACAGAATAAAACTAATCCACATTTGTTATCATCAAGCAGCATTTACATACACTGATCAGCCATAACATTAAAACCACCTCCTTGTTTCTACACTCACTGACCATTTTATTTATTTATTAAAAAATTTATTAATTTATTTTTTTATGCGTTTTCTCCCCTTTTTCTCCCCCTTTAGCGCGTCCAATTGCCCAATTGCATCATGCTTCCTCTCCGATCCCTGCTCTGACCGAGGAGATCGAAGCTAACCCACGCCCCCTCCAACACGTGGGCAGCAAGCCGTATGCATCTTATCACCCACACACTGACGAGTGTTGTGCCACCTAGCGTTGTGTACGGAGAGACACACCCTAAGAGCACTCCTTCCCCATCTCTGTGCAGGTGCCTCTAATCAGCCAGCAGAGGTCGTAAATGCCCCAGTCTGACAGACAGAGACCCCATCCGGCTTAGTCCCGCCCATCTGAACAACAGGCCAATCGTTGTTCATGTGGCCGCTCAGCCTCTGCCGGCAAGGCAGAGCTGAGATTCGATACGATGTATTCGAGATCCCAGCTCTGGTTGCAGCGTGTGTTTTTACCTCTGCGCCACCTGAGCGGCCCACTGACCATTTTATCAACTCCACTTACCATGTAGGAGCACTTTGTAGTTCTACAATTACTGACTGTAGTCCATCTGTTTCTCTACATACTTTTTTAGCCTTCTTTCACCCTGTTCTTCACTGTCCAGTCTATAAGACACTCCTACCTAGTTGGTTCACCTTGTAGATGTAAAGTCATCTACGATCGCTCATCTATTGCTGCTGTTTGAGTTGCTCATCTTCTAGACCTTCATCAGTGGTCACAGGTCACTCATACCAGCACAACACACACTAACACACCACCACCATGTCAGTGGCACTGCAGTGCTGAGAATGATCCACCACCCAAATAATACATACTCTGTAGTGGTCCTGGGAGAGTCCTGACCATTAAAGAACAGCATGAAAGGGGGCTAACAAAGCATGCAGAGAAACAGATGGACTACAGTCAGTAATTGCAGAATTACAAAGTGCTTCTATATGGTAAATGAGTGTAGAAACAAGGAGGTGGTTTTAATGTTATGGCTGATCGGTGTATGTACATCAGGGGGTCCTTAATAGCAATGATTATGTCCATGACAAGGTAAATCGAGTATTTACTCACCTTGGTTTTGTTATCTAATATACTAACAGTGCATTTAAGCACTTTTGTACTTGTAAATAAAAACAGATGTATTCTGTTAGCATAAAAATATGTTTAAGAACCCAAACTGAGAGGCAGAATAAGTACTCAGCACAAATTAATAACATTGTATAGCATTTTATTTTCAGGATTATACAAACCCCATTTCCAAAAGTGTGGACACTTTCTGAAAATGCAATTAAATGAAATCTGTAATTTGTTAATTCACTTCTTACATAATAACAACTTGATTTAGAAACTGATTACTTTAACACACTGGCACCGTCGCCTCACATCAAGAAGGTCCTGGGTTCGATTCCCAGGTGGGGCGGTCCGGGTCCTTTCTGTGCGGAGTTTGCATGTTCACAAAACATGCCACCAGGCTAATTGGAAACACTGAATTGTCCTATAGATACCTAGCCGCTAGATGCACAAACCAGTGCATTGTAGTGCCGGTCCTTTCTGTGTGGAGTTTGCATGTTCTCCCCGTGTCTGCGTGGGTTTCCTCCGGGAGCTCCGGTTTCCTCCCACAGTCCAAAGACATGCAAGTGAGGTGAATTGGAGACATAAATTGTCCATGACTGTGTTCGATATAACCTTGTGAACTGATGAACCTTGTGTAATGTGTAACTACCGTTTCTGTCATGAATGTAACCAAAGTGTAAAACATGACGTTAAAATCCTAATAAACAAACAAAACACTCACTCTAATCTGATTTTTAATGAGGTTCGTGGGGGGTGCTGGAGCCTATCCCAGCTCTCAATGGGCACAAGGCACACACCCTGGATAGGGCGCCAGTCCATTGCAGGGCAGACACACACACACACACACACGTAAGGGCAATTTTTGTATCTGCAATAAGCCTGAGTGCATATCTTTATATTTAGAGTGTTTGGTTGCACTTAAATATGCAGATGCTTCATATTACAGCCATCTGACGAGCACGTGAACATCACATAAACAACATTCGCTTCCACTTTTTCCAGGCGTCTTGAAATGAATACTGTATGATTAAATAAATACACGTTTAGGCCACCATTGCCCAGTCTTCTGTTAAAAAAAAAACCTTAAAATAAGTTAATAATAGTAATGAACATTCATGACAATGATATATTCGATGAAAACATCCTACACAATAACTTGGTGACGTCGACAGGAACTCAGGCGCATGCGCAAGCAGTACGCAGTACGGAAGTTGGGGAGCAGCTCAGGCGTCTGAAGTTTAGCAGCAGTGCTCTGTTTATAGTTCAGGTTTGGAGAAGCTTCGTCAGGATGTCAGGTTTTGACGCCAACCCGTTCGAAAATCCAGTTGAAGTCAATCCTTTTCAGGTAAGAGCTGCTTTATGTGCTACTTCTAAACGCTTTCATTTCAGTTAGAAAATCTTTAAGCAGGAAATCACTGGAGTGGGTTAGGCACAGGTCGGGTTCGTCAGTGTGATTGACAGCTGTGTGAGCCAATTACAGCGCGCCTGTACTGAGGAGTCTAGTTGTGGTGTTAAGAAGAAGTTGTACGCGCACTTTTGTTGAGCTGCGTGCTGATCCTGCATCCTGCCCACCTACCACTGTGGATAGGTTATAATGTTTCACTGAAATCAATTACTCTGTTTCTTATAGCATACCGTTTACAACAGGTCTGTTTTCCTATAACATACTTGGTACCAGCAGTAACATGAGTAATATATTTGGTTTCTCTTATGCTGTTGGCCATTGGTCTATGAACCTTCTGGGCAACCCTAAATTACATTCATCTGTCTCTATTGTATCTTTCTGTATCTTTTTATTAAAATAATAATAACAGTTCTCTTCACTGTAATTGGCACCCCTGGTAAAGATGTGTAAAATGGTTTTAAGGCTTTGTTAAACATTATTTTATAATTAGAGATTTACTTCAATTAAAGATTGGATTTTTCTAAATTTTCAGTATAGGATTTTCTTATAACCCTTTTATTCATCTTTATCAGTGGTGTTTATTTGTTTATTAGGATTTTAACGTCATGTTTTACCCTTTTGGTTACATTCATGACAGGAAACGGTACTTTATCTTCACACAAGGTTCTTCATTTCACAAGGTTATATCGAACACAGTCATTGACAATTTAGTATCTCCAATTCACCTCATTTGCATGTCTTTGGACTGTGGGAGGAAACCGGAGCACCTGGAGTAAACCCACGCAGACACGGGGAGAACATGCAAACTCCACACAGAAAGGACCCGGACCGCCCCACCTGGGGATCGAACCCAGGACCTTCTTGCTGTGAGGCGACAGTGCTACCCACTTAGCCACCGTGCTGCCCCTTTATCAGTGGTGCCAATATATATTAATATACAAATATGATAATAACAAATACTATTATCATCATATGGCTGGTTAAAAATACATTAATCTGATTAAACACACAAACAAATGCATTTACTATATTAATTAAGTTCTGTGTTTTTAAATGTTTTGCTAAAATACCTATTTTTTCATGCAGATCTGACTCTCTAATTTGATATGATGTTTTTCATTATAGACCACATAATAAGACAATTAATTAGACTTTTTTCCCTTGATTCCCTTTAGATGATTTGTGTAGATGCTTTGCCGGCCGATAGCACCACTGAGATCTGAACCAGAATCTCAAAAGTGGTAGACTAGCATTATGGACCACCAGAGCGTCTAACAGTCTTGAATCTTTCAAAAAAAAAAATATATATGCATTTTAGAAATCCTTAGTGTTTGGTATGGCCATTTTTATAATGGTTAAACAATGATTTTAAATGTAATTAAGCTTCTGGCAAGTCGTTTAAATCCACCTGTTCAAAGTCATCGCTTTGAAAAGCATTCAAAGTTGTTTACGTGTAACTATATGCATTTGTATTTTTTGTTTATGGCCAATAGTACCTAATTAAAAACACTGTTCCTAAGTCTGTTCATCAACCCTATGACTGAGCAAGGACTTAGTCCTAACAGACTAAGCTGTTAGTGCTACTTAGACAGCACTAGTGGGGTTCTGCTTTAATACCCAGAAAAGTTAAGCAGCATTTTGGAAGCATGAATTGTGCAGCCCAAATGTACAGCGTAGCTGCGTTTAAATGTCATAAAGTAAATGTAAAAAGCTAAGTTGAGATAATCATTTTTTAAACCTGTTTTTAACTTATGTCAGGCTTATGTCAGATACATTCTTTAGCTCATTATTACCACTGGTGACTGCATTGTCAATATCTTTCACATTTGTAAGAACCTAGTCTGACTCCTGTTCCTCAGGAAATGAGTCACTGAATGCAGCAGCAGCATAGGTTGTTCCACCTGCTGTGCATGCAGTGTACATTGCTCTGGAGTCCTCTATAATGTTATTATTGGAGGCCCAATCACTGAGGTGCTGGAACCCTATTGTTTTTGTTAGGATCTGTCTTCTTCTTTTCTTATATTGCTTTTCCTCTGATAAAACAAAACAAAATGCACAGACCAAACCATAAGTTGTACCGACATGAGATTTGGTCAACAGGTAGTAGACCCTTATGCTACTCAGGTTCTCAATCCTGATGGTGGTGCTATAGCGTATTGCAAAACTATGAGGTCCATAGCTCCTACACCATCTGACATAGAGACAAAATTCTTTTTTGCCCTACTTGGTATTGTATGATTACTGATTGATAATGTATTAAGTAAAACATTATCACTTGCTGATATGAATGTTTCCAGTACATTTACCCTGCATCCTGTAACATAACAATGGAGCAGTGGGTGTTAATGCTACCTCACCATATCACTCCTAAAGCACTGCTTTGGAAAGTAAACACGCCTCTTTACTCTTTTGTAATGAGAGTTCATGTTTGCTTCCAGGGCGTGAGTGTTTCTGAAGACAGATGAACAAAGTTACTGGATTAGCAGATTATTCAATTAGGCAATATAGTGAAAGAAATAAGCTATAAAGTTTTGCTAATTAGAGCCAGAAGAGCTGTCTGTTGTATACACATTTAGGCCCAGATGGTCTGTTTAGCCCTTTTTCCATATGCATTCAAATTCTGAACTGTCAATACCGTACCTACTGTCTGTTTCCAGTTGCACAAGAGAACCAGTGAAAGTAAGAGCAATTCTTAGTACGTGAGGCTGTGATGCTTTCTCCTCCGGAGGGCACGCTTTAGTAACTGTAAACGATAGCAGCAGCATCAACAGGAAATTTTTTTAGGTTTGCCCCATTGCGATTTTTTTATTTTTCATGACATCATGGTAATAAAATCTGTGACAGAAGGGTTTTAAATATGGCGCTTGTATTTGCTCCCTTTAGTGACCAATTGATGGTTTGCACTATTTCTCTCTCCACCCATACAGCAAGCTTTAATGACCACTGAATGTGGAATCGTTTATTTAAAAACATACTTTACCATAAGGCACGGCTTGCCATAGGGTACCATGCAGTGTAAAGGTGCATTTGAGTACCTAATGTACACTTATGGTTGTGTTTGAGGAAGGAAAGGCAAAATCGAAATGCACCACCTTGCAGTTGCAACAAAGCCCATTGTCTGATTAAGCAACTAGCACAAATGGTGAAGGAACATAAGGGTTTACAATTTACACTGCAGTGCAAGGACAAAAACCAAGCCAGGAACTTGGTTCCTGTGGATCACTGTTATCAAATCGTGGCAAGGAATAGAATCAATATTTATTTGTTTGAGTGTTACCAGGACCACAGTGGCCACAATAATTTTAAAACAGACTGATCTTGGCACAACACTAAACCTTCTTAAATCAAATTAGACATTCGGGCAAGATGGCCCTGCTCATTGAGGCAGAAAAGAACTCAACATTCACTGTAAAAGTGCAATACTGTACAGCAATGGAAAAATGTGTTGGATGGACAGTTCATCCTTCAACATGGCAGTGACCCAAACCATACAGCCAAAGCAACATTAAAATGGTTTTGTGGTGAGTCTCTGAATGTTCTTGAGAGGCCCAGCCCAAGACTTTTACCTCCATCAAGCATCTGTGGAGAGTCCTGAAGATGGCAGTTCACAGACGCTTGCCATTTGGTCTGACAGAGTTTGAGAGGGCCAGACATGAAGAATGGGATAAACTGCCCAAATCCAGCTTTTAGTGAAGCATCCAAGAAAACTTGCAGCTGTAATTGCTGCTAACTGGACTTCTACAAAGTATTAAATAATTTTAGTTTCTGTTTTTTTATTCTTTCTTGATAAGTGTTGATTGCGATTATATCCATTGAAAATCAAATCCACAAAAAAGTCAAGGGTCTGAATACTTTTTGAATCAACTGTATGTGGCAAAACTTTGGATTTTGGAATATGTGAATGTACCCATTTTTTTACTTGCCTAAATGTCAGTTTTGTGTACATGGCCTCTAAAGCATTATGGGAATTTAAACAGGTGTAATTAGAGATGACTCATTCTAATGGCTGTAAAAGATGACGTAAGGTTAGGTGTGGAAAATGTAATGGCATGCAAGTTACTGTCACACCGGGAAATCCAAATCTCACATTTACTTTCTGTGTATCATGAACAAAGTTCAACAAAAGTATTGTATGAATTTTAAGAAGCCAACCTATGTTTGTTTTGCACACTGGTAATAATTTGTTATACTAAGAAAGATCAAAGTACATGCAAAATTGAACTTTAAAAGTAACAGTGCCTGTGAATAAAGGAGCTACACTTTCTGACCTACAGAATGCAAAAAGAGAAAACTTTTTATGCAGTATAACACTTAATTCTTGCTTTTTTTATTGCATTGATGTGACAGATAGATTACAAACAAGGGCAGTGATGGACAGTACAGCTGTTTCAGAATAAAGTAGTTTGACTTTGCGAGATGACTGAGTGACATATAAACATCTTGTTTAGAGTGCACAAATGTTTGTACCAACATTTCAGACTGCTGTTTGCCTGCTGCACTTAAATATTATGAAAACCAAAATCACCATACTATATATAATGTACTCTCTTTTAGGATCCTTCAGTCACACAGGTGACCAACCCTGGAGTGGATCATTTGCAACAGTTCAACCCTTTTCCTGCCTCGGATTCAGTAAGTAGTACTATACCATAAGAAATTTAAATATACCTAGATGGGAACTAACTGTGCATCAGTCCAACCTTTTTTTATTTCGGCTGCTTCTGTATTTAGGGGTCGCTACAGGTCCACATAACTGATTTGGCACAGTTTTATGTTGGATGCCCTTCCTGGCACAATCCATCAAAAATAGCTTAACTACAATAAAATAAAAAAGCTGTTAGGCTAGTATTTCTTTCATTTTAGTTCATTTTTATTTTTTGACAAGATTCCTAGTCTTTCCTGTAGCTCTGAAATTGTCATTCTTCTTCATTATTCAATTAAATAATACGTCATGTAGCACATATGACTACTAATGGGAGGTGAACATATGACTACTACAACAGGGAGATGAACATAAACACCAAGCAACTTTCAGAATGTAGATTTTAAACTGTCATTTGTGAACAGTTCATAAGAAGCTCTAACTAACCATGCTAATCATAACAGACATGCAGACAGTATATTAAATCTTTTCCTAACAACAGTAGTGTAATTATAATAAAATGATAAGCAGAGTTTGACCTTTACACAGCATGATGCAAAAGATTTACATTATTGTTGTAAAAAAATGCTCTATACTGACAAATAACAGCTTCCATTTATGCTTGATAGTTCCTTTGTTCATTATTGAAATAATATAAATACATAAATATTTCTGGGCAGGTTAGAATCCGTCTGTATGCATCTGTAAACAACACTGGCAGTGAGGTTGGGTGAGGGCACATTTGAAATCAGCAGTCTTTATCTGTTAATATTCCTAGCACCACTCTTAATTGGTATTAAGCATCAGCTGTTGGGAATGAAACGACATAACAATGACTGTTATTGGTTAATCATTGGTGTCCCTATTTTTGGTGCTAGTAATCCTAGAATCCTACTAGAAATAGTGCTAGTTATTATCCTGTTTGATCTTCTGGAAGAAGAAATTAGCAACATTCTTAGTGGGTGGGTTTAATTGTTGGACATGTTTGTCTTGTTGCTCCTAAGTAAGACTTTAGGCTTCTATAACAAATAAAATGATCATAGTGGGCGGTACTGTGTCATTATAATTTTCTCTTTTGGTCACTATTTTACCCCATGTCTGTGCTGGTTGTACTTATTTTACAAAGATTCTAACGTGCAGCAAGGTATAAGTATGGGATTGAATTTTTGAGTGTGCAATGCTCTATAGATATATTGATGCTTAGTCCAAGGTGTGTCTTCCTGCCTGCACCAAGTGCATCTGAGTGGTGCTAGACCTGCCATTACTAAATATGTTTTTTATTTTATAGTGGAGAGACATCAAAATGAACCAAAATATTAATTAAAAAATGTATTTAAATCATAGAAATTATCTGCTACAGGGCATTACAATAATCTGCGACTTCTGTTTAGAACTTGCACATTGACTTGTGTGCTTCTCTAATAGGGAGCTTTGACAGGCACCACTGTCCCAGCCTCTGCTGTCCCCTCCCAGCCCGCCGTGCTGCAGCCTTCTGTGGAACCGAACCCTCAGGTTAGTCACACAATGCAGAGCAATGTGTAACCATGAGAAATCATTATAAAAAAAATTGCTTTGAAAATTCAGCTAGTGTGGTATTGCTGAAGCATCCAGTAAGTGAGCATATGAGACGTGCCTCAGTTTAATGTGTAAAGACACTGCTGCTGAAACTGTGTGCTGCTTCCTAGGCAACTGCAGCCGCAGGACAGGCCAATCTGCTGAGACAGCAAGAGGAACTGGAGAGGAAAGCAGCTGAGCTTGAGCGCAGAGAACAGGAGCTGCAGAACAGAGAGGGAACTACAGGTACTGTACACTCAATATGCTAAACATGCATATATTACTGTACTGGGGACAGAAGCATAGTAATAAACATAAAATACAAGTTTAATTACCTGGATATACCTTAATTTATGCCACATGCACACCCCCAATTTAATCAAGGAGAGTTGGATCACCACACCCCCCCTCCGACACAAGTCCTATCTGGGGTTGCTTGTTATCTCCTGCCTAATGTTGGGTTCCCACACAGAGCAAACAAACAACTACAAAATAATTAAAACCAAAAAATGTAAAGTGTATATATAAGTATAAAAAGACAATATTAAAATATTAAAAACTCTCCATATTCAGAGCACAAACAGATGAAAGAAGAGATGCTGACTATAGGCTAATGTGCTGTGTTTTAAACAGCTCACTACTGTAAGCTCAAGCCTAATTAAAGTATTTAAGTACACAAATTAGTAGGTAGTGTGGTATTTGGAATACAGATTCTCGGCTCTGTGCCACGTGTTCCCGAATGGCACAGTACTGAGCTGAGACTACTGCGTGCCCCTTCTGGTATGCATGCAGTCGGGGTTGGCTGCATCTTTTTACCTGCCACAGAGTCTTAAAAAAAAAGACATGCAGTGCATTCCACTCAGTGATGGTGATTAATTGATTGTGTCTGCTCTTTAAGTGATTTGAACTAAAATGGATTGAAAACTCACAGCAGAGCACAATTTAGTCAAATGGCAGAATGTTGGTTACTGAATTGACAGCTAATTTTAAATGGCATTTTGAATTAACAGAATTAACCAAACGACTTCTCTGTTGGCTATATGTTAACCGGTTAATTATTAACTTCCCTAGTTGTTAGTGTTCCCTTGGTAGTCTTTTTTTTTTTCATTTTTGCGTGGGGTAAAGGGGAACTGATAACTATGTCATCAATTGTTTACCTACAGAGTGCAAATGTAATTATACCCCGGGTATACTAGGTGACAACTGAGTGTAGATATTGCTGCCTTTTGTTTCATTCATTCATATTTTTCTTTTCACAGGCAAGCAGAACAACTGGCCGCCGTTGCCAAAAATATTACCTATTAAGCCTTGTTTCTACCAGGATTTCTCAGAGGAAATTCCAGAGCAGCACAGACGGGTCTGCAAGATGATTTATTATCTGTGGATGTGTACGTATCGATAGTATCATATTTTGCACTGCAAAAAATGTCATTTCAATCTAATTACTTAATTTTTCAAACACTGCATATCTTCTGGCAGTGTGTTGGTACAAGCTATTACACCCATTGTACTGCATACTTCAGCAGTTATTTTGTTCATCTGAGTAATTGTTCTTCCCTTGTTTTGCTCTCTTTTCCCTCTCTCAGTGTATTGTGTGACTCTGTTTTTGAACCTCCTGGCTTGTCTGGCATATTTCACCACTGATTCCAACCACGGAATGGATTTCGGCTTCTCCATCTTGTGGTTTATTCTCTTCTCTCCTTGCTCCTTCCTCTGCTGGTTCCGGCCTGTCTACAAAGCTTTTAGGTGAGACTCCCATTGTTTAGAACATCCAAACAAAGACCTATTTAAATATCAGTGTGAATATTAGTTTTAGATAGAGGTCAAGCAATCTGCCTTACAAGATTACTGTCCAAAGCTGAGTAAAAAAAAAAGAAAAGAAAAAGTATTTCATGATTCCTTCTAGACAATGTGCTCATGAGGAACACAGCACAGTTTTGAAATTATTATTTAATTTATTTAAGATTATTTTTCTAGAAAAATCTATATTAAAAGCCTCTTAACCAGAACATCTGGTCGTGCCACTTAAATCAGTAACAACTGCAAACAAATGCTTCCAATCACTGGAGATCAGTGTTTCACATTGCAAGGGAAACTGGGCCAATATTCCTCCACAGCAGAATTGCTCTGAATTCAGCTGCATTGGAAGGCTTACAAGCCTTAACAGTTAGCTAACGTTCCTGCCTTAGCATCACAGTGGAGTTTAGGAAGGCTTTTAAAAGGCCTCTTCAAAAACTTAACTTTGGTAAATTTCGAATGGAATTAGATTGTAGACACCACAAAGTGTGTACGTCGAGAGGTCTGAATACTTCCTGAATCCACTGTATTGCTACTTTCTGTGTAATGATTTAGCTGTTTACACAAAACACCTTGCCACAACTGCCAGTGACAACTACAAGATAATGATTTACTAAAATATATGCATTACATGTATATACAGCGATGTTTGTTTAATGTAAACTATGTGACAGTGTATTTTGTAATTAATGGTTTTGTTTCCTCCTTCAGGTCTGATAGCTCCTTCAATTTCTTTTTGTTCTTTTTTATCTTCTTTGCCCAAATCGTGGTGATGATCATTCAAACAGTTGGTATTCCTCAGTGGGGCAACAGGTTAGTGCAACAGTTCCTATTATTTGTTTGATTTGTCCTTTTTGTCAGACTGTTTTGTGGTTTAATGTTATTGACTGAATATGCATATGTGTAGTAGTTTGAGGAAGCATGGCTTTTAAAACAACACATTTAAGTAAAAAAAAATTATTTAAAACAAATCTTTTAAACATTGCTTTAAAGTCTGTAACAGAGAAAAAGTGGAGGCTTTATCATGTAATACAAAATTTGAAACATTGTAAATGTGTGCACACATTTTGATGTGGACAAGGACAAGTTGCTGATCTGGGAATCTATGTTTTGCCCCAGAAAGACACCTAAAGGAAAAGTAAACACAGATCTGTCCTAATGTTGTGTTTTAACTCTCAGATAAGCTAGCGCTTTTAGTGTAAGAGGTTTTATAGTAAACCAGCTCTGCCATTGTGCAGATATTCTACATTTATACTTTGCAGAGAAAAGGGCTAATGTTTATTAATGAAATGTCTCAATTCTGTAAACAAGCCATCATTCAGTTTTTGCTTAGACCAGCTCAGTGAGCATATCTGTCTGTATTACTTTATATTTGTCCTTGAAATCAATGTTACTAAAATTTGCAGCTATATTGTGCCATGGCAGTATTTGCCCCCACACGATTTTTTTGCTTATTTTTCGCATTTAAATGTTACAGATCTTTCAACTCGTTTTAAGATAGACAACTCGAGTAAACACAAAATGCTGCTTTTAAAGATGGATATAGTAGATACTTTATTTATCCCAGTTGAAATGATTATTGAATTATGATTATTGCACTTCTAAATCTGAAACATTTGATTGAAACAAAATGAAACATTTGTGATGTGTCTTTTATATCCCTGTGGAGGAATTCTTCTTTGCAGAATTGTTGTAATTTGCTCCACTGGAGATTTTTTGAGCATCAACCGCCTTATAAGTTCTTGCCACAGCATCTCTATGGAGTTTAAGTCAGGACTCAGCCACTCCGAACTCCAAGTTTTGTTTCTTTTGAACCATTGAGAGGTGGACCTGCTTGTGTGCTTCAGATCAATTTCTTGCTGCATAACCCAACTGCACTTGAGCTTTAGGTTACAAACTGATGAGGCATTCTCCTTCTGATGAATTGATTATTGATGTAATCATTAGTTGCAGCTCTAATATTGTTTTATTGATAATAACAATATTTTAGAACCATATATTGAAGTTAATGTGCCATTTCCAAGACATTCTTTCTTTTTTATTTTCAGTATTTCTTCTGTTTATATACATTTTGTAATGGCTTGTCAATTTTACATTTCTGTTTCCATCAGTTAGTCTGATATTTTAAATTTTTTAATGAAATTACAAAAGAGTTGTAATTAATTGTGAAAAAAATGGTACTCCGACATTTGTGGGTGCATAATTTAAACCTGTGAGCTTACTTTTTTCTGCACTTTGATTGTGGGATAGGCATCTTTCTGCTGCTTGCTAAAACTTCTGCTGTTTTCGCTCCATGTCCTTGAATTAACACCTCGTTTGGGTCTTTCTTCACTTCTTTCTGCTGGCTGTGAAGTAGGTCTTTGCTCTGTAATTTCTTGTTTCCTCCTCTCTGTAGAATTGACCTTTACTTGTTGGTCATCTGTGGTCTCTTGCTTGAGCAGATTTGCTGTTAATACTCTTGTCTGGTTTGTTCACAGTGGTTGGATTTCAGCTGTCAGTGTAGTTACTCAGAACCCCGCTGCAGGTGTCATAATGCTGGTGGTTGCAGCTTTTTTCAACATATGCTCTGTGTTGGCAGTCATCCTTCTTAAGACGGTAGGTTTTATAATTTTTTTTTTTAAACTTTTTTTTGTGGACACACTTGTCAATAGAGCATTCAAAATAAGGAATCTAATCAGAGAAAAGTACAGATTTGCAGTGACTGTCTGAGACACTGAACATCATTCAGGGCTTTCTAGTTTGATCAAAAACCAGGGTAGCACTTGTTAGAATTCTTTAACACAAACTGTAACCAGTGGCTGTGACTAAAGGTATGACATGAGGAGGACCTTTATGAAAGGGCTAAAAATCAGCCCTGACTAAAACAAGGTATTTGTAAACCATCAGTTGGAAAAACTTGCCAACAATCTGGCAGAATGTCTGTTAGTCTAAGCTGTTTATATGGCATAAATTGAACAAGGTACACCAGTCTAGTAACCCCATGCCCACAGAAAAAATGTGGTGGTGTCATTAGGTTTTGGTTATTCGGCACCAGCATCTGGCAGTCTGGTGCTACTGGCTTTAATATCTGTCACAGGTGGTTCATCCAATTACTTGCAAGAGTGCAATTTTTCAATTTTGCCATTGAATGTCATATTGATTGTAAATATTGCTACACTGTCATTCAGTTTTAGAATTTTTTTGTTTGTTATTTTGAGTGGTCCAATCAGATTTAATGACTCTGGATGCTTTCAGGTCCATGCTCATTACCGACGCACCAGTGCCAGCTTCCAGAAGGCTCAGCAGGAGTTTTCTCAAGGAGTCCTCACTAACCGCACGTTCCAGAGCGCAGCAGCCACAGCAGCCCAGAGTTCCTTTCAGAGAAACTAAAACAAGTCTTAGAAAGGGCAGATTCTTACCATCCACCATGAATCCACCAGCAATCATTTACACCTGATCAGGCTGAGCGGAGGCTCCAGAGTACTTCAGCTTTCGGACTGCAGGGGCACTATTTTGGGAGTTCATGTGTATGTTTGTGTGCAGCTGAGGGTATGAAGATATACCACTCAATGATGTGTTTGTAGATTTGTATGTTTGCTTTCTGTGTTTTGTGTAGCTTGTTTTTTGTTGCTGGATATAAAGTAAATTAAGGGTGAATCACGTTGGCAAAAGTACCAGACTCATTAGCAATCACATATAATGCGCACTGCTTTCATGTAGTTAATAAATAATAATGCTTTAAGCTGCATTCCCTTCATAGCTAAACATCGACTGTTCAAGCTTAATAATGCTATTTAGTCTAAAATTAAAAGAAGGAAACCATAGCACAGTTCAGTGCCAAATGTATAAATACTTTTTTAAATGTCAAGATTAAAAGGAGTCATTTACATTTAGTGTTGTTTTGAATAGCTGGAAAGGCTGTGTAATGCCAGAGCTTTAAAAACTAATTTATGAACTCAATGACATCAGTGTACCCATCTTGCAGGAGAACTTTACACTCAATAATCCAGATGTTGTGGTCTGCTTGACAGGCACAGCAATGTTGTTTATACAATTTTTCTTGAACCTAGGCATTGCCATTATACAGCCCATTTTGCTATCAACAGCTAAATCTGACCATGTAACTGATTTCCTTTAAGGTCTGGCATTGAAAGGTGAAGGTTTTTTGTTGAGATTAAACTAGTTGTAATTTAGTTATGCTCAGAAATATTGCTTACTGAAGGATGCTCATTTGAAGCTGGTAATGGTAACCCAATGGGACATTGAACCTTAAGGCAAAGATATATTAAAGCCTGCATTCCCACATTTTAGTCATGGTCATATCTGCTTGACTAGCTTAGTCACCCTTGTTGCATGACCAACTTGACAGGGTGAGCAATAGCATATAGTTTTTGTAAGATGAATGTCTTGTGGAGCCAGACCTCAAAGCAGGAATACACGTCTTCCTTAAGCCTTTGCAAGAGTTGATTGTGGCTGCACTCACAGATTTAAATCCCACCTTTTCACTGCCTTTCTTAGCACACCATTTAAATCCCAGTATTCAGCGTTCATGAACATAAGTCCTTTCAGCATCACGTTTACGTTGGCTGTTATTTGGTCAACTTTTAGCTTTGCAGATGACGTCCATGATAGTTTATAGACATAAGTGATATCCTGCTGTGTACCAGACTGGATCCAGTGTGTTATAATGTGTAACATCATCATTGTTAGTGCACTCCAAGGTGTGGTTTAAGACGTACATAGCTCATTTTAATCAACTACAAGGCTCGTAGGATTGGCACGTACATTTAAATTGAGTTTGTCTTATTCCCAGTATGTGTATTCACTGAATGAGTCTCACCTTGCAAGACAAATTAAAATCACTTTTTTAAAACTGATGCTTTTCACAGACCAGCTGGACACACTTGGTAGTGAACCTTTACAAGGACGTGGCCAGCTGTAAACTGTTAACAAGATCACATGTGGGAATAGTTTGGCATGAACAGGGATGAAGCAAGCACAGTTAAGCTTTTCAGCATCCCTAAGGCAGTGTTCATATTGCAGTGAAATAAACAGCTGTCAGTACCAATCTTATTACGTGTTCACAACTACTGCAGAATGGTATGTTTTTCCCCTGCATATTTGTTTTGTAAGGTGATAAAGCTGATCACAAGCAATTCATTGTGTGACTGTTCCTTTTTAAGGAAGACATGGTTTCTAGGTACCTTTTTATGAAATGTTTAACAAGGTGCATATATTATGAAATTTACTGTGGCCTTATTTGTTTACTCTTCTAAAAATTGTTTTAACATTGATTTGATTTTCTACTGAAAAATATTAGAGGTTTTTTGTACCTTATGAAAGGGATGAATGTAAAATTTAGACATTTTTAGCAGTTTTGATTTATGAATTTGTTTTCTGTATGTAGTGAATTAAATAAAAACAAATAAAGTAATAAATAGACTTCTATGTCTGCTTCTTATGTACACATACACTATATTGCCAAAAGTATTCGCTCGTCTGCCTTCACACGCATATGAACTTGAGTGACGTCCCATTCTTAATCCATAGGGTTTGATATGATGTTGGCCCACCCTTCGCAGCTATAACAGCTTCAACTCTTCTGGGAAGGCTTTCCACAAGGTTTAGGAGTGTGTTTATGGGAATTTTTGACCATTCTTCCAGAAGCGCATTTGTGAGGTCAGACACTGATGTTAGACGAGAACGTCTGGCTCGCAGTCTCCGCTCTAATTCATCCCAAAGGTGTTCTATCGGGTTGAGGTCAAGACTCTGTGCAGGCCAGTCAAGTTCTTCCACACCAAACTCGCTCATCCATGTCTTTATGGACCTTGCTTTGTGCACTGGTGCGCAGTCATGTTGAAACAGGAAGGGGCCATCCCCAAACTGTTCCCACAAAGTTGTGAGCTTGAAATCTCTTGGTATGCTGACGAGCCCAACTTCTGAACAACAGCCCCACACCATAATCCCCCCTCCACCAAACTTTACACTTGGCACAATGCAGTCAGACAAGTACCGTTCTCCTGGCACCCGCCAAACCCAGACTCGTCCATCGGTTTGCCAGACGGAGAAGTGTGATTCGTCACTCCAGAGAACACGTCTCCACTGCTCTAGAGTCCAGTGGCGGCGTGCTTTACACCACTGCATCCGATGCTTTGCATTGCGCTTGGTGATGTAAGGCTTGGATGCAGGAAAGTTGGCGACCTCTGCGCACTATGTGCCTCAGCATAGTCGTTCCCAATCGCTTCCACGTTGTTATAATACCACTGACAGTTGACTGTGGATTATTTAGTAGCGAGGAAATTTCACGACTGGACTTGTTGCACAGGTGGCATCCTATCACGGCACCACACTGGAATTCACTGAGCTCCTGAAAGCGACCCATTCTTTCACCAATGTTTGTAGAAGCAGTCTGCATGCCTAGGTTCTATACGCCATGGAAGTGACTGGAACACCTGAATTCAATTATTTGGATGGGTAAGTGAATACTTTTGGCAATATGGTGTAGCTATATAGTGTGGAATAATTGGTAATGTTTAAAGGTTTAATCAATGTTTCTACCGATCTGCCCTCTAGTACTCTAACACAATTAATCCTGGCAGTACGAAACCTGCTGCATCACAGAATGTGTATTTATATAAGTGTTATTCTATTTGTGTATTTTCCTTTTTCCCCCTCTTAATTTAGTTGTATCCAGTTACCCTGTACTATTATGTGTATTGTGTGTTGTGTATACTACTATGTGGACTATTGTGTGTATTATCGTGTGTATCACCAAAGCAAATTCCTCGTATGTGTAGCATACCTGGCGAAATAAAGTGATTCTGAATTCTGATTCTGATCTCCTCTACTGCTGCGGACCCCGAGCCTGACCGATGAAGGCTGAACCGAACACACACCCCTCCATTATGTGTAGTAGCCAGCTGCTCCTTTCCACCTGCACGATGCATGTTCATACAGAGAGCAGTATCGCGTACGGGGAGGCAAACACTGCTGTCCGTTATTCATTATCACATCATGTCTGTGTAATGTGTGAACTCAAAGTTCCAGCACTGGTTTGCTAGCATGTTAGACTGCTGCACCACCTTTCATTCCAGTAATGCAGGCCCGTTTTGTACTCCCATCACTGTAAACCAGTTACAAACACTGACTTTATTCACTGGCAGAATTTCTTAGTCACATTAACATTCAACAGGATGAGACTGTACATGTATTCATACAGAGTTTAAATCATCATCTCTCAGTGGAGTGATAAAATACTGAGGAAAAAAAATACAGTATTAAACCATTATTTACATGAAAGTTACAAAGCAATGTATGTTCCTCTTATAAAAACAAGCTTGTTTATATAAAAAGTTTCCTTTTCAGACGTGTAGAAAGATTCAAATTTCTTCAAAGTTCAAAGAATCAGTCACTTCTCTGAACCCCGTCAGACAGAGGCCAGATCACAAGGAATGACATCTTAAATGAGTTGTGGTGCTTCCAACTCTCACGATTGCTGTGCTGATGCTGATCCTGTAACTGAGTTGGAAGGAGGTATTCGAGTTGACTCTCTCGCAGAGACCAGACGTCCAGAAGATTTTGATGTCCACGTTATGTAAACTACAGCAACTTGCTGTAACGTTTTAGCAAGAACTAGGCTTTTTATTAACTAGTGAATCCTTCAGTACATATGAATTCCGTATTCATTCACCAGTAGGTTAGATGCATATTCACTTCTATGCTACATGTTTCTCTTGGAAAGAACACAGCTGTATATCAGAAAATATACAAGCTAAATGAACGTGCCCAGTCTTCACTGAAGAGTTAAAAAGAGCGGCCATTATGAAACCCAATGCGGCAGAGCCGTGATCAACAGTGATCAACCACTTCTGAGCTTTTTGGTTTTATAAGTATATATATTCATTTCTCCTAGCGCCTGGCAGCTGTAGGTTACTGAGGACCTGGGTTTGATTCTTACTTTACCTTACACTATTTTGCATGCCAGCTGTGCACATGTGGGTTCTTTCCTAACACTTGAAGACATGACACGTCAGTCAGCAACCAGGTGTGAGTAAATAAGTAAATATGTTGGTATGAGAAGCTATGGAATGGCACCTTGTCCTGGGAGTATACCAGCGTTGTGCCCAGAGGTTCCACAATAGAACCGGGGACTATGCTTGAATCTTGCTTTCTAATTACTGTCTGGGTGAAATGTCAGTATCAGTATCAGTATCAGCAGTATGCATGTCATATCAGATAAAAAAGTGGGTGATCAATTGTGTAGCTTAATTTTTTTGTTTAATTAGGTGATTGTGGGAAGCGTAGTACTTCACTGATATTTCAATTAATCCGGATCAAGGTCCTGGTGGGCTTAAAACCACCCAAAACATTCCACTGTAGGACATTACACAGTTTATTTCATGTCCAGCCCAACCATAAAACCATGTTTTACTAAGATGGTGCTATAGGGCATCCACACCACCTGCTTCAACACCGTGATGCACGGCAAGTTAAAATGGTTTTGAAAAATAAAGCTAAAATCAGACCAGAATGGATACCAACGTTTTACAATCTGGTAGTCATAGCAAGTCATCTAATTATCTATGGTAAAAATAAACACTCCCCTTTTGCTGTTCAGCTCTATGATCATATCCATATAAACAAAAGTTGCTCCCTTTATGTATAGGGGATTATTATAACAATAATCCAACTGGTCCAGCTGCTTTCAACTGTGTCAATATAAATACACACATTCTAAAGCGTTTGTATGAACCTAAAAACAGGTACATGAAATATAAACAATAAAATAATATACACATGTATCCATATACGTACATATAAACACTAAAATAAACAATGCAGTATCTATATGTAGTCCTACAAGTTCATTGAAATGCTCCTTTTTCACCGTTGTTTGTTTTTCTTTTCTGGTCCTTTCCTTTCTTTGATGCAATGATATGAAAAAAAAACTAAAAGACCTCTCCAGACTGGGACTTCTGGTTCCTCAGCAAGAATTTAGCCAAAGTGATGTGTGATCAGATGTTTCCAAAAGCTGCTGGGCACTTCGCTGACGTCTATGTTTGGTCTCTGTGGAGTGCTTAGTGCTGTCAGGCCGTTGTGATGGCGTTCAGGTCTTTCATCAAGCCCTCCAGATGTGCCATTTCTTCTGACAGCTCATCTGTCTCGTACGCCTTAGAGAGAGCCATGCAGGGGAGGCTGTGTTAGTGTTACGGTTACTGCCAGCGCAACAGATGCAGGGTGAGAAAGGAATGAGATTGCAGTGATAAAGGAAGATGAGCGGAAGGCCAGGAAAATAGAACATGTATTAAAAGACAGCAGAAGGAGGAAATCTTTGTTTCTAATTGGTTGGATCTTATTTGAAGAACTATGTGGGGTGAACTGTGTCTAGATCGTTTACAATTAAATGCAATAGTGGAAGGTTCTCATTTGAGACAAGAATGTTGCACTCTTTAGAGTAAAACACTTTATGAGTCTGGGTTGCTTTTAATTTAATTGTACATGGTAAAAATGTATCAATCTAAATGAATGTTGCAACAGTACAACTGTACTCAGGACTAAATGTACTGACATTTTCAGGTGCAATTTAGTCACATTATTTACATAAAACTGGGCTCTATGGCTGGCCAGTTAGGCAGCTTTTTTAGCCCTGCACCTTAAGCAAAGCACAACTAAGTAAATAATAAATAGTTACCTATAGTGACATGCCAGACACAATTTAGGCACAGATTGTGGTAACAGGTTGTGCATTATGACTAGTTACTTTTGTACAGCTAGCCCTGGGTGGACTCTTAACAAGCTACCTGATATACATGAATGAAATTATAAAATTAAGCCTCTGTTGCACTCATCAGTACAGAACACCAATACAAAAGCTACAGTCCACCTCTAATCAGTTACTCTTTCTTTATCACTGTTTGGCAATTGGGTGGTAATTTCTGATGCTTTTGTTTCCAAGACTGACTCATCCAACCACTCGATCACTTGGGTAAAATGAAAATGAGTGGAAGCTAAATAGAAAAGCTTTATATGCTGTTAATGGAACTGAGGGAAGAAGGATGAATGTATAAGATAACATGCATACATTTTCACAATGCATTAAGGGTTATTTACAATCAAATTCAGAGATTAATAACAGAAAGTTTAGAAAAAGCCAGACAAAAAAGAAAAATTAAACAAAGAAACAGAAACAGATTACCCCATTAAGAACAATAAAGCTACTGATAAACTTGTTGCTAAAATAAAGTAAGGATCTCAAAAGAAAATGGTAAACTTACAGTCTCTTTATGTGGTAGCATCTTGCTGGTTTCTGACTGATCAGGAGCACTGGGTACGGTAACAGCCATGGGTGCACGGACTCTGCTTAAAGTGCCAATACCCGCGGTCTTTACACCAGGACCTGAGGACCAAAATCAAAAGAAAATACTTTAACAGGCTGAAAACTTAAAAAGTAAAGCAAAATTCACACACAGGTACATTTGCATCTTTTGCATTTTTTGTTTTGGCTCCCCCTTCACATTCAAGCGGCTACCTCCAAAAATGGATCTTCTGGAAGCCTCTCACCAAGTAAATGTGTCAAAGCCAGCAGAGAGTTTATCTTTTAGCCCAACCATAATAAATATTTACGAACTGCGGCAAAAAAGATTAATAAAAAGCTCAAAACTCCCAAGCATTACTCTGACAATAATGCAAATTCTTAGTGAATGAACACTGGCTACATCGTCTGTAAAAGCCTGTATGTTGTACCCTGTGTAGTGCACGCTAAAAGAGAGTAGTAAACCATTATGGAGTAAGTCTACTCAACTGCTGTATGAAAACAAAAGTAGGCCACAGAGAACAGAGTTGAGTCTCAGCTGTGGTGTAGGCCTTTCTCATCAATGAGCAAAGCATAAAAAATGTTAACTGTATTAGTGTTATTGTGGACTAGATCCCAGTAGCACTTCTGCATGGTGTTTTTAATTTCCTGAGGCTATTTTGCAATCCATGCCCTTCAGTTGCAAATCTTTCACTGAGCCTCCAATATATTTTGACATGTTTAACTTTTTCAGAGATGTAGTCATGTAGTGTTCACAACCTTCGATTACAAACAGCTATGGGAAAAAGCGAGAAAAGAAAGCATGGGCATATAAAACACATTAAATGTATCACATTATCCAGCTCTTGCATGAATACTTTTTTTGTGCAATTAAGTTACATAAAGAGTCTGTATATTAGTTCTATGATGACCACTGACTAATACTGTAGTGCGAGACCCCTCATCGGCAACTGATCAAGAAGTGCACACCCCCCTGTGAGCCAAAACTTACAACTGCAACTGAAAAGTTACTGATTTGTTAAGTGCAAATTTTGCAGTGAGAATCTGTAGTAAGAATAAATCCAAAGTTCATGTTTTACAGTGCAGTGTTTTGCAAAAGGGGTGGCACGGTGGCTAAGTGGGTAGCACTGTCACCTCACAGCAAGAAGGTCCTGGGTTTGATCCCCAGGAGGGGCGGTCCGGGTCCTTTCTGTGCGGACTTTGCATGTTCACCCAGTGTCTGCGTGGGTTTCCTCCGGGAGCTCCGGTTTCCTCCCACAGTCCAAAAACATGCAGTCAGGTTAATTGGAGACACTGAATTGCCCTATAGGTGAAGGGTCTGTGTATGTGTGTGCGTATGTGTGTGCGTATGTGTGTCTGCCCTGCGATGGACTGGCGGCCCATCCAAGGTGTTTCTGTGTCCCTTTCGCCCATTAAAAAGCTGGGATAGGCTCCAGCACCCCCCCCGTGACCCTGATTGGATAAGCGGTTAAGAGAGTGAGTGAGTGAGTGTTTTGCAAAAGTTTGGACATTCGATGGAGATCTGAAGACGGCAGTTCCCAGACGCTCAGCATTTAATCTAATAAAGCTTGAGAGGATCGTCTGTGAAAAATGGGATGAAGTACCCAAATACAGATGGGCAAATCTTGTAGAGACTTGTAGTTGTAATTGCTGCCAAAGGGGTGTCAACAAAGTATTGAATAAAGGGTCTAAACGCTTTGTGAATAAGACATTATAATTTTTTCTGTTGTATTTTTTTATTAATTCATATTTGAGAAAGTGTAAAACATTTTTGCTTAGTCATTAGGGTTGATTAAGTATAGATTGATGGGTACAAATGGAATTTGTACAAACCTCTGCACAGTGCACACTTACTGTTTATAGGCTGAATTCATAATATTGGGAACAAATAAAATATGAATAGAATATGACCAAACATTCGTGTAAGACATTACATTAAGATCACATCATTACCAACTGCCAAAAAGATCCACTTTATACCATTATGTTTACTTGAGCAGCCAAGTAAGATGATTCAAAATATAATATTAAAGAAAAAAATCAGCAATTGATTTGAACAATATAATTTATAAACCTGATTGTTTTAAGAGCAATATTTAAAGTGAGAGAGGTTCTATGTGCTTGCGAGTGCAGGCTGACCTGGTGCGGGCATCAGTGTGGTGCAGGGCAGGGCAGAGCTGGGTGTGCTGTGAGTCGAGACATTAACGGTGGGTACAGTAAAGCTCTTCATAGGCTGTGTGGGGTGAACGTGAGCTGTGGGGGGTTTATAGCAGTGTGCCTCCTCCTCTCTGATCAGCACCTCTGTGTGTTGCAGATCAGCTGTGCTGGGGCTCAGAGACACAGCCACTTGTGTCTCGGAGGCAGAGGGCTGAGTCCTTACCGATTCTAAACATCCACAGACACAAAGAGCTTTACAGAACAGCACACTGTAAACAGAGACTGCTAGCATTGCATTAATAATATGAAGTGTATGATGATTCATGACTATGAACGAGAAGTTTTGGAGCTATAAAGCCATGCAATTACTTATTCAATGAATCTATGGGTTTTAGGGAATATAAGGGTGTCTACAGTGATTTTCGTCCACAGATCACCTTTAAAAGGCAGATAACAGATGTTACATGATCTCACCTGCAGAAGGATGCCTGTCTAAATAAGAGCTGGATGGAGAGGGCATAGCAGGAGCCCTCAGGCTGATCTGGTGATGAAGGTAACCACGTGGAGGGGGGTGATAGTGACGATGGTGATGATGAAGATAGTCAAGAGAATGGATAGGATGGGCACTAATAACAGCTGAGAATGTGCAAAACCAAAAATGGGTATCAACATGAATCTTACAGTGGACACACAACTGGTTAGATGAAAGAGAAACATGAATGACTTGCAAAAGTCTTTTTTTTTCTGAGCTTACGTTGTGGGGGCTGTGACTCAAAGGGCATCATTATTTTAGGCCTCACTCCCCTTCTGCCTGTCAGTGTAGATATACTTTCTTCAACTTCAAGACCTACAGGCGTAGGACAGAACACAGATCTCATTCATTTAGCATTTTGCAGTAACGTCTACTGGTGCCATTATTTTTTTTATCAATCATAAGGAGTTCTTTATATTTTTAATATTGCATTAATTACTACAGTATGTGTTCTGTCTTTGGTAGGCAGACTCACTGCTGGAGGGCTCATGTGAAGCACGGGGGATGGGCGTCTCTGTCATCACCACGTTGGGCTCAGGTGATTTGTCTATGGCCTTCATTTCCAGACGCTCATGGTGAATCCACAAGTCCGGAGGCTTTAAGTCTTTGGAGGTGCTTTTATATTTATGAGAACTATTACTGGACTTGGAAACCGCTCTCTTCCTACAGAGGAACAAGACACAGCGATTGAGCTTTTCAGCATCTTTAGATATATATTTAGATGCTTATTCATAGTGCACATGCATATAATCATGCACACACACGAGTGTAGAACGTTGGGTGTAATGGTGTGGAAGAGGGCTATTCTCTATTATAAGACTCACTTTTTCTGATGGGAGTTGGAGCGGCGTGTGCAGAGAAATGCTCCCACAACTACCGTGACGATAGTAAACACTCCCACAGAAGCAATGATGACGATCAGCAGGATATGATTCTCCTGACTGCCTGTCATTCCTGGTTTATCTGACAGTTAAAGAAAAAAAAACATCAAAAGAAGTGTGAGAGAGGGGACAAGTGTAGGTCAACAGTGTAGCTATAATTCAGATGTGTGTATCTGGGCAGAGTGCATGTTTACCTAGGGAGGATCCAAATCCGTGATCAGGCAAGGGAGAACGTCCGTCTGGCTTCCCCTGAAAGCCTACTGACAACAAGGCAGAATAAGAAGCAATGCATGTGTGTGCTTAAAAGAGCAGGAGAACAGAAAGATATGATAGAAAAAAGAAAGGAAGAGTTACCTTGATCACTGGACATTTTGTCAGAGGGCTCAGCTGAAAGAAGCAAACAAAAGCCAAACAGAAAAAGATAAGTTGCATAGAAAATCAGACTGCCTAGCATGTAAAATTCTTCTTTCCTAATAAGCTCTAAACAGGTCTTGGGTCAGTGCGGTTACCTTTGGGAGTGCGGAACTGCACTGTGTCGGAAAACGGCCCCATGCCCTTTGAGTTGCGTGCTTGAATCTTAAAGTAATAGATGGTGTCTAGGGTGAGCTCCTGGATCTGGTGGGTCAGTCGGTTTCCCATCACCGGCTCTACAACCCAGTCATGCACCTGTGTATTCACATCTGTACTGTAGTAAATGATGTAGCCTGAGGAGAGAAAAGGAGAGGAAGGCAATCTATCTGAGATCTATTCTGTGACAGGAACACAGCATCAGTCTAGCAGCTAGAAGCAAGACAATGTAAAACAAAAACAAACATTTAAACAAAATAAAAGAGATTCAGGGTAATGATAGAAACCACTTAACCTTAAGATAATTCTCCACAACCAAACCACAAAAATACAATAAATATAATGTGCATTTAAATAAAAATATATATTGTGTTTATACTCCTAGTAGTTTAGCCAACAACAATCAAAGTCTCAAAAATCCTATAGCTGTGCAGAACCCTATCTACCTGCTGCACCACTCTGCCACCTTGACTAATACAAAGAAAAATTACAGCAATAGCATGTAAACAAGTTCTTTCAATATTTATTGAACAACTCATTTTAAAGTCAAAGCCAAGAGTGTGGGGGAAGGTTATGAGTGCGTCTCACAGTTAACTCCCAGAGATCAGCAAATTAGAATAGATTTCATTTACTTCTATCAAAGTGTCTCAAATACATCAGAACCAAACCAGCCCATCTTATTCTAATAGATTTAAAAAGGTTGAAGTTAGACAAGGCTAAATTCTGTCACTGCTCAGGTTCAACCTGTACGCTGAACATATAATGAAAGAAGCAAGACTGGAAAAAGATAATGAAAGGATTCAAAACTGGAGAAGGGAACATCAATAATCGTCGATATGCGGATAACACAGCAATCATATCTGTAAATCAGGGAGGCATGAAGGACCTTATAAGAAATATTGAAGAACAGAGTAAAAAGATGGGACTTAAGCTCAAAAAACCAATACGTTTACTGTTGATGAAGAAGATGCTGAAGTAGCAGTACTTGTACCAATTATTACCATCAATCCAGCAGTCAGGAAATACATCACACACTGGCAATTGGCAAAAATATTATGGAGGAACTGGAAAAGATTTTCAGATGTAAAGATTACTCTCTCCAAACAAAGATCATAAAAGTCCAGACTAGTTTCTTCTCTGTGCTTTTTTATGGATGTCAAAGCTGAATAAAAAAGAGGTATAGGAAGAATATTGATGTTAGCAAAGACCTTTAAGAGTACCTTGAAGGGCAAAAAAGACAAACAATGGATCCTTGAACAAATCAAACCTCCTACTCAAAGCACAAAATAACAAATTCATTTAAACAGACAACTATGCTTGGAGGAGTTGAAAGAGGACGAGGACAGCCAGCATAAGATGGAGCTATTATGAAGGTTTAGGACCCAAACAGAGAGAAACACTATCTATACAGTCAACTAAGGTAATTATTAGGCAGCTAATAATTTAAATGAAAAGGTTGAAAAGATATAAGAATTATTTATGAACTATAACATACCTGTGATTTTACCGTTGGCCTCGGATGGTGGCTGCCAGTTGATGTTGATGGTGCGTGGACGGTCCTCCTTACTCACTACAGTGACGTCTTTAGGAGCAGATGTGGGAACTAAAAAAAACAATGATGTATGAGTACACAGCCCTGTATTTTCCAGACGTTGTGACTTATTTTCTAATGGTTTATTTATATTATTACTAATGTAATAAATAATAATAATTAAGAAATAATATATTGCTCATATAACAAATTTGATTCTGATTGTTTTTTGCTTTTATGCTTTTACTCAAAGCTAAGTACATTTATGACTGAATACAATTTGATCAATTGAGGGTTAAAAGTCTCAACAACTTGGCTGTGATGGTGCTTAAACAGACAACCTTCTAATTACTAGTCCAGTACCGTAAACACTTAGCTACCACTGCTCTGGTATTTGATATAAAAAAGGTGAGTAAGTGAGAATGTGAGTGCATTTTCAGCTGGCATGTTGTTTCCAAAATATAAATCTTAGTTGCGGTTCTTACGAGTTTCGAAGGTGGTGCCATGAGCAGTCATACTCCATGTGCTGCTGCGCCGACCCTTGGTCACCATGACTGAGAACTCGTACAGTGTGTTGGGCTTCAGGTTCGTCACAGTGTATGTTAAAGTGGTAGTGTTTGCAACCTGAAAATACATTTAAAGCAACCTCAGTTTCTCCTGATGACTTTGGAATAATGACACAAGTATAAACAAGAGCATGGATTTAAATTGCTAAAATATTTAGTCAGCACAAATTAATCAGTAATTTATTACAAAACCGCAGTTGGCATTTACAGCTTGAAGACATATACACTAGAAAATAATAGCTTTTGGAGTATTGTGGTTCACTTTTTTGGGCAACGTCTCTTGACAATGTTAAATTCCATAAGGTTACAAGGGCCTTTCTGATGGTCTCCAAAATTCTGAGTCTGAGAATCAACTATAAGTCTGAAAATCAACTATACTATTTAAACATATTTGCCCTGAGTGTTTACGAATGTCCTGAGTTATACTGGCTGTGTGTTCGAGGTCGTGGTCTTTTTATCTATTTTCTCTTCAGAGTTGTTCGTTTCTTGGCAGATGAAATGACATTCTTCTTTAATCTGTTTCCGTAGATCACCTCCATTAATGTTCCCTTTAATAACACATGATGGCTTAGTGCTGTTTGGAGAGAAGCAGCCCATTACATGACGTTTTTTCCTCAATACTTTACTGTAGATCTGGTGTTTCTGGGATCATCATGCAACCATTCTTTCTTTAACCACAAAATCATCCAAAGGTATGTTTTTTCCCCACTGAGTACAGTATTTTGTTTAAAAGGTTTCTGATTTATCAGATTGCTTGTGAGCAAATGTTGACATGCAGTGCATGCAGCAGAGGAGTTTTGAAAGGGATGTAAAAACAAAGATTGCAATTACATTCACTGCATTTAGCAGTCGTGTTTTTACAAAACCAATTACAATTATGACTGAATACAATCTGAACAATTGAGGGTTTAGGGTCTTGCTCAGGTGCCCAACAGTGGCAACTTGGCAATGGTGGGGCTTCTGATTACTAACCTAATACCTTCGCTACTGTGCTACTGACAGCAGAGCAGCAAATCCAATTACATCAACCCAATGTTTATATTCATAATAATGAAAAAACACAGAAGTGGCTACATGCACTAAAAGTGTTTTTTTTTTTTATAACAGTAAACAAAAGTGGATTGATGTGGTATGATGTTCTTTGAACGTTAACGCAGTTGAAACATTTGGCCACTTGGAGGCACTGTAGGCATTTGTAAAAGACACTGGCAGAGCTGTCGAGGCTAAGTTATACTTGTGAGAAGAGTGGGTGCTTCCCAATTCGAGTGTGCACATAAAAGGCACTCATTTAAACGACACTCATTACTGTGTACATGGGCTTGCTTCCAGTTCAGTCACTAACGGTTCTCATCCGGCCTCCCACTTTTGTATAACAACTGCCAGATTGAGAACATGAATGTAAACAGGCTTTCTTGGAGGCATGTAATGCCATCGACCAGCTGTTCCTGACCTGCGGCTTATGGGACAGCATGCTTGGACGAGGACTTTCTCTTGTACACAAGCTTACAGACACACAAAGTGTTTGTTTGTCCCTGACTGAGAGCTGAAGTTTTCCTTCTTTGCTGCTCACTCAGGAGTCCTAGATGTCTGTAAAGCTGATTACGTTACGATAATGCACAGAGCCTTTACTTTAACCATAAACAGATAAAAAAAAACTGGTTTAATTAGTTGGTATTAAATTAATCAAAGTAAACTGTCATGTGAACACAGCTAATAGATGACCAGGTAGCTAGTGTGTATTGAAATGCAAAGATATTGTAATGTGGCTCCGACAGTGAGCCATGTTCGACAGTGAGCCATGTTGGTAGTTGTGTCCTTCTGCATTACCATTTTTGGCTGGCAGAAGGGGCATGGAGGAGCAGATGATTGATGTGTTGGTTCCTTTTAACTGAGCCTGGTGAGTGTTAATTTGTATCAGGTTTCTTTTTCTCACAGCTGCATAATGCCAGCTTCACTACAGCTTTTAATATAACTGCTTTTCTCTGGAATTATGATAAAAGGATGTTTTTGGTCTGCTTTTTCACTGGCATGCAATGCCATCAAACTTAGTTCTTTCTGTAAATGCACCCAGTGTTGCGGTGCTTTCAGGCCTCGTCCTATTTTGGAGCGGACCCCAGCTCTAAATCCATGTTGCGTGTAGACTGTGCCACATGCATTACACCCCCCATATGGCCTTTGTTTAGGGTTCACTACCTTTACTTTCTGCTAAAAACCTTCTGTGCTATGCCTGTTCTGTAGCTGTTTCTTTGTCTTTTATTTGGTATTTTGTTTCCGGTAATTTGCCCACCCTATTTAACTATGTTTATCCCCCTTTTTGTTAGTGGCTTTTTAGAGACATTACTGTTCTACCTTGGTCAAGCATTTTGCACTTGGGTTCTTTGTCATTCTTGTAGGTACAGAGATTCACCTTGCATTTACTCACAAGTTGAGACCCACCCCATTACGGATATGTTCTAAAACAACAATAACCACATCCATCAAACATCCTATGCATAATTATTGCTAATTTAAAAGATTACGTATATAACAAAGAAGCACCACTATACTATTAAAGTGCACAAAGTAATTTACAATAATTGAGATTTGGTATAGTTACAGCTAAAATATTGTAAACAGCTTTTGGTTGTTTTTTCTTGCCATACCAAAAAAGGCATCCTTTGATGTGTTTTAAAAAATGTTATATCCTTCATATACACACAAATTCTTGTATACATCTACCTCATATTTAGTGGCTGTGCAAATGTCTACCTTGAATTTGGTGTTGGCGGGAATGTTGGTCTTCCAGCGAACAGTGTAATATCTGGAGTCAGTGATTTTCTGGTTCTTGGGCAGGGAGTTATCAGCCCAGGAGACTTTGATGGCATCATGGTTGATGACAGAAGCCTGCACGCCCACAGGAGGGAGCATGGGGGAGGGCTCGGGTGCTGGGGTGTGAGGAGTATGATGAAACAGTTCAAATAAATCAATATCTGGCTCTATGGGATCTGGCAGCAGCAAACAAGGTGTTCAAACGCAAAGCATGAAATAAGCAATGGATTACAAAAAAAAAAGCGTCGGCAACGTAATGGAGGAGATGGGAGGGCAGAAGGGTGGGATGAGTATAAATGGGTTTGTGTGTTTAAATGCAGGAGAGGAGAGATAGGCAGGTAATGGAAAATTGGTAGGGGTAAGGAGAAAAACAAGAGATACTATTAGAGCAGGTACAAAGATACAGTTTCAGTATCATACAAGACTGAATCAAATGCAGGTTTTTGATAATTACTGTTAATTACTCGTATTCACATATACATGAAATTGTAACGATCGTAAAACCTTGTGTGGCTTCTTCTAGTTTAAATAAAGGTACAGAGCTACATGCAAACTCACTAGTGAAGCAGTGACAGAAAAACATCCCCAAATATGTTGACCTGCGGCTCCCAAACTAATCTAGCTGTTTATTTCTAGGTCATTCTTAGCTTATGCGCTATGCTGTTAGATCTCCGCACGTCTCAACACCCCGTGCGTTCAGCTGCAGCAGGACCAATTCTGACCCTGAAGACTTTGCGAAAGTTTGAGCAAGAGCTGAAGTTAGCTGTGACAGAACAGCAGGGGGTCTTCCTTTGCCTTCCTTTGCCTTTTTTTGATGATTTTCTCTAAAGATGCAATGAGTGTGCTGAAAAACTGAAAAATATCTTTCTTGCACACACTTTAAACCCACTGACACTTTAAGAGTGCACCAATTCCTGATGTCCTGAAGCTATGGGGGGTTATTCGGAGTGGCTTGCATTGCACTGATAAAATAAAAGGAAAATTTTAGTCATTTGCCTTGTTGGAAATGCACTCACTGAACTAGTATAGAGATCAGTGTAAATGTCTTTGTAGGTCTTTTACTTAGACACTGGGCAGGAAGAAGGGAGTTGAGTTTTTACTGTATGTGACGGGGCAAAATCTTTCCGAAAAGACAAGAGCACAAGCAGTTTAATACCTACAGGTCTCTTAAGATTCTAATATTAATGTGGCTACCAAGACATACAAGCCTAAGACACACGTCCAACATAACGCCCTGATTTTGTTTAAGGACTGTGGGAAGTGTAATGTTACCTGATTGAGGCCTGGTGATGGCACTCTCATACACAGGTATTCCCTCCCCCATGTTGTTGAAGGCCTTTAGAGTGATCACATAATGTGAACTTGGGTCTAAAAGAAAAAAGACACCAGTATATGATTTCCCAATAAACTACTCCATATAAAAATCTTCTAACATATACCAACAATATGAAAATCAAAGAGGAAAATGTTTACCCAGGTTATCAATGCTGTAGTAGCGTTGTTTGTTGTCCACTTTGATGGTCTGTGCATGAGGGCTGCCTATGCCGTATCCAATGATGTAGCCCCTCACAACAATGTCCTGGTTCTCCGGAGGGGTCCAGCTTACCACGATGCTATTAACCAGCGGACGCACATGCAGTGAACTGGGTACTCCAGGTACTTGGGATTCTATAATGTCACATAAAACTTTATGACTTTTCTGGAGTGATGATGGCTCTTGGTAATGGGTTCTGCTGCACCAAAGTTAACCAATCTCAGCACCATGGAGAACAGCACCCATGTTAGCCAACAAGATACAAAACAATTACATGCACATGGATGAAGCTGCAAATTTTTCATTCCAATATATAGAAATCCTAGGTTATAAAATATATTTTACTTCTTTTAACACCTCTTGTCTTTTGTTTGGGTGTTCAGGCTCATACATTATTCCTCAAATTGTATTCATCCATCTTGTTGCTGGCCATCCTCTTTTACCTTCAACTTTTCGAAGCATGGCCAATTTCAGTAATAACAACCTTAATTCAAGTGTACTGTTTTTATTTATATTTTTGTTCCTGCATTTTCTCCCCCTTTTAGCGTTTCCATTACTCAACTGCATTGCGGCCCCTCCCTACTGATGCGATCCCCACCCTGATTGAGGACAGCGAGACTGACACACGCTCCCTCCGACACGTGCAGTAGCCAACTGCATTTTTTTACCTGCACAAGGCGAGTTCATATGCAAATCAGCTTTGTGTACAGAGAGCCACACCCTGGTTAACGCAATATCCCTCGACTCTGTGAAGGCCCCATCAATCGGCCAGCAGAGATCGTAATTGCATCAGTTATGAGGAGTTCCTATCCGGCTCCCACTCTGTATGAACAACAGCCAATTGTTGTTCATGTAGGTGCCCAGCCCCGCCGGATGGCAGAGCTAAGTTTCCAACAGACGAGTTCAAAATGTCAGCTCTGGTGTGCTAGCGTGTTTTACCGCCGTGCCACCCGAGCACCCATTTAAGTGAACTGTTAATTTGAGCTTCTAAAATAAATCAAAAGAAATGCCTCTGAGTTCTTTGGAGCTGAGCTCATCTCAGATTGTCTGAAAGACAGTGGAAATGTGTTTGAATTCACGGTTCTCCATTAAGTTCCTAATGACAAAGACAAAAAGGACCATCCAGACTGTTATTAGTAAAAGGTGCAAAAGCCAACATCTGTCATGGCATGGTGTGTACCAGTGCCCACGCCATGGGTGACTTGTAAATGTGTGGGAGGCTCCAGCAAATCAGAAATATGATAATGTGACTTGTTTGATTGGTGGCGTTATATGATATTGCCACAAAAAAGTCTGCTCTTTAGTATGAGCAATTCTGCTGGCAAGTGTTTGCCATCAGCAAAAAATGTTTTTGGTTGAGCGCATAGCCACTGATGCACCACTGCTTTCACATCATCAAAAATCTTCTTCCCCTTAAAGCTTCTTTGAGCGGTCCAAAAAGGTGGAAATCAGATGGTGCTAAACCCGGACTGTAAGCTCTTTGTCAGTCTCTCAGACATGACCAATTACTGCTCCTCACGCCCTCAAAGTTTCCAACCAAAATATAAAAGTGCGGAAACTTTTTGAAGACCCTCGTAGTTACCATAGCAAATCTTACAAATGTCTGTTTGCTACTGTAGCATTTTAGAGACATCTAGCTCTGTTTCTGAACAGTCTGGCATGGTCGGTCATATCCATTCGCACAATCTGGCATAGCCCAGTTAAAACCTCCAAGGGCTTTTCATTTCACGTTGCAATATTGTTACAATATGTAAGCACATAACCCGTTTGACATTCCTGAAGTATTGTTATTAATATACAGCCCTAACAGCAAATATCTCACACATCTTGCATTATATCATCAACAAAAATGACTGACATTATTTCTCAGTGTTGTCAGAATCAGTCAGGACTACCTTAGAGCTGAATTATTCAGCATGTCTTTCATTATTGATGAGCTGCAGTCTATCTGTGTGCCAGTGTGTGATCTGTGTTTAATAACCTCCAACTCTCTTATCTACCTGGGTTTATCCAGGCCAGACAAAACCAACACAGCAATCAATAATAGGAGCTTGACACTAACATCTACTGGGAGAAACAATGATGCACAATCCCCTAGTCAAGGTTACAGCAATGTTTTAGTGAAGGCTTGGGCAACTTACATTTATCACTGTTTTAGTTAAGAGAACTTCAAGAGATCAAATAACAGTGTACATTTGTACATCAGATGTGCAATGCAACAGATACCTCTCTATTCCTACTACAGAGGGTTTTCTTACCATCCAAATCACTTTTGAAGGTCTCAGCTGTGATCCACTCTGTTCCCGGACCACTGCCATTCACCGTGATGGCTGACAAGCGGAATGAGTACTCAGTTCCTCGTTCCAAGCCTAAGACAAAACATGGCCAAATCAACTGTTATTTGACCACTCATTTATTCTCAACATTTGAATTTGCTTGATAGTTCTTTTTCTTTTTTAACTGGTGGCTTTCCATCTAAAGGAGCCAAGTGGATCCCAATTAAATCTATCTAAATAACAACAAACTGATCTTGAATTAGATATTGACTGCCAGCCTATTAGTTGGATCTTGACATTTTTTATCCAAGACTTTATTAAGTAAATCCAGAGGAAATCAATAGGAGAGACAATAGTTTAAAATTTCATTTTGTACCAATGCATCCAAAATGATCATTTAAAGTTTTTCAACTACAATGATGAAAGAAAGTATTTGCCCCCACCCAATTTAATCTATTTTTGCTAATTTGGCACAATGAAATGTTTCAGATCTTCCAACTAATTTTAATATAAAACAAATACAACACAAGTAGACACAAATTCATCTTTTAAATGTTTGATAACTTTTAGGAATTACATAAAATGACAATTAATGACAACTGTCAGTGAAACTGAGTACAAATAATACTAATTTTCTCAAACATTTGAAATTGTATTGTACGTAGTATTTCAGTACTAGAACTTGCCATTACATAAAGAGAAAACTCACACACCGAGTGCATTTCTCAGATAATCTTAAACATACTTTTCTTTCATCTTTCTTTTAAACCCAGCACCTCTGTGGACACTTAGATTGGCCTAATTGAACTATGTGCTTTGTTTGTTTTCATGAGATATAATACCAAGTAACATGGCTTGCACATCAGAGATGGGGAGTCCGAGGCGCACGTAAGCGACTTCAGACTCGACTCATTGCAAATTACGACTCGTGACTCGCAAAAAATGACTTGTAGACAACAAAACTCAGCAGCATGTGTTAACATTAGTTACCTGTGACAATTAATTATATATTATATTCTGATCGTGTCAATTTCTGCTCTTTAATAAAGCTCCAGCCGTTTTAACCCACAACGCATGCGGTGGGTAAATGTTCCAGCCAGCTTCCGGCGTAGCAATGAAGCGTCGCTCCCTACCTTTGGAATCTCACTTAAAATGGTGAAATACCCTACGTAGTGCACTTCACTGGAACAGCTGGTGTGAATGAAACGCTCCTACAGAATTGGCGCTAATGGTTGGAAGAACCGCTTTCTGAACCAATCAGACCTTCGGATTTTAATTTTTAGTATGAAATGCTGTTATTTGCATTTATTCAGTTTGCGTCACACAGATGATGTGTCAATGAAACGCTGGATTGGCTTTCTAACGAGTTAGTGTTTTACTTCACAACCGGGAAAAGTTTTTAATTATATGCACATTTACAAATTAACGGATTATATTCCTAATGGGACAACACACGGTTATAAATTTAATAGCATCTGGAAGTACAGAAGTTAAGGTAAGCAGTGGTTATGGATTTTTTGCTGTGTTTTTGGCCGCTGTGCCTGATTTATTGTGCGCTTTTGTTTTGCAGTGAAAACAAAACGTATCAGTTTAAGCTTTTAACCGGTACCTAGGAAAGTAAAGGCACTAATTAAAATGGCAAAATACAGTCACTAATCTGTTATTATTTTGTATCTGAACTTACATATTATTTGTTTCTACGCTACATTTCCAATATGTGTTTTGTGTATATTACATTGACTCGTGAGTTGACTCGGACTCTAGCCTAACGACTCGTGACTTGACTTGAACTCGTATTTTGTGACTTGTGAACATCTCTGTTGCACATCAGTGCATATTGTGTTTGCCAGGGTGCAAAATGCCTCACACAAACTTTTATCAACTTTTAATAGTTACAACAAAAACATAAGCTTCAATTTAAAATACAGAATGTTGCTAAACCTGTAATACCCACCATCCACAAGATAAAAGAGCTCTTTAGTCATGATCTCAGCTGCCTCTCCTTTCCTCCCACCCTTCCTGTAGCGGATCTTATAGCCTGTCAAATATCCATTCTGGGTGCCAGGAGGCGGTGGCTCCCACTGCACCACAATGCTCTGTGGGATAAAATCAAGAAGAGAAGAATAAAGTACAAGTCAAGTCATATACATGGTGACACAAAAAAACATATACACATTCTCTATTTCTTTACTTTAAGTGGCATGGTCTTTTACATGGTAGAACAGAATTTATATGTCTCTAAAATCCAAAGTCAAATCCATTTAAACCATCCAGGCTCTGTCCTGTTATTTGCTCAGAGTGTAAAAGATAAAATGAAGAATGATGTTTGGTCATTTACAGACAGGTGCGTGAATACTTCTTGACAGAAAAATCTCAAATGGGCACATCTTGACATTGATGGACAACACGGACCATTTTTTTTCTTATCTTACTGCTAAATTGTTTGCATAATCATATCTTGCCCAGCTGAGATTATTAACAAATACATTAGGAATTCAGTGCTTTCAGTATTAAAACTCCCTCTGAAGACTCATCTCAGGTCTGATTCTTCTGATTTATTTTAAAAACTCAAACAGTACACTTGAATTAAGCTTATCATGGGAACTGACCATACTTGGAATAGTTAAAAGTAAAGGAGGAAGAGGATGGCCAGCAACAACATGGATGGATACAATAAGAGGAATAATATATAAGCCAACAAAAAGCCTGAACACCCAAAAAGAAGACAAGACAACCTGGAGAAACACTATCCATATAATGACCAGGAGTCAGAATCGACTTGGCAGCAATTGCTTGTATTGTATTTAATTGCAGTTGTGAGTAGCTTTGGATAAAAGCATCTGCTAAACACAGTAAAATATATATGTAACAACAAATTGATCACTGTAAGTAAAATTGAACTTCTTACAAACCCTGACACAACTGACTGCACAGCAACAAAAGTTTGTACCAGAATTACTGTTACTGTTATTACAATAGAAAGATCTATTGGTACACTCAATATAACACTATCTGTAACATTAGGAAACAATATTTAAAATGCATGCAAATAATAACTGATTCTAAAGATAGAATATGATGTAATACAAAGTGTCACCTACTTTGGAGTTCTGGACTTCAAGACTAACATTCTGTGGCGCAGCACTTGGAACTGCAAAAGCAAGCAATACAGTTAAATTACTTTACATTACTATTTATTACTGCCCACATGCTAGTTTGCATTTAGAAAATGCCTACAATGGGAACAGTCTTAGACTTAACTCCACAGAGTTAATTAAGTGGCATAACCTAGGTTATGAATAATGAGTGGAAAGACTCAATGTCAAGGCAATATAGTTGGTATTAACCATGCTTAATACAGACACTGTGATGCCATTAATCAGCCTGACTGTTTCCCTTTTATCTTAGATTTATTTTGGAGCTGCACAACCAAATGTTTGTCTCATCATCCAGAGATTTTAAATTTGAGCCCCAGCAATGCCATGCTGTAGCCAGAGGTCCTTAGGATAATTGTCCCTGCTCTCTTGATTAGTGTATATTGTAGTGGACAGTGGTAGCTTAGCAGTTAAGGTATTGGACCATTGACCGTAAGGTCATTGGCTCAAGCCTCATCTCCTGAATGTCAATGTGTTTTATCGCATGCTGTGTGCATTAACAGAGAAACAGATATTTGAGACATAGGGATTAATGTGGGCTGTTTTTAGTGAGTACCCAAAGAAATACATATAAATATCAACAACACTACAACATTATAGTAAATAAAAACATAAAGTGAAACTTATGTATTAACTATATTTAATACTACAGTAATTCCAATCCCTTGCTCAAATACCAGTTGGATGTGCAGTGCACATACAGTACATACAATTAAATAGAACATCATATACAACATATAAAAGGGCAGAGCGACATCAGTTTTGCATAATAAATAATTGTTTATTAAAAAAATCCTGGTAGTTTGAACACTTTAAATGTCAATTAACTGACAATGTTTTAATTACACAGTTGCTAACTCTGATGAACTCTAATTAGGTTACCATACCATGAAAATGTCAAACTGTAGAATCTGTACTACACTCTGTATTCTTAGTAGCTGTTGTCTGAATTTACTGACTTATGCGACTGTTTGTGTTTGCGTGTGCATGTGCATGTGCTTGGTAACAGCAAGCCATTTATAATGATCGTCCACTAAGTGGTCACTACGCTTTTGTTCTCAATGCTGTAGAACATCTCCCGTCACATTTTCCTGCCCTCCCTCAGGTCCTCAGGTAGGGATAATGCCAATGTAACTTATAATCCTCCCAGACAGCACAAAACATTTAATATTCAGTGACCACTGGGATGATTCTTCCAATTTATTTGATTAATGTGTATCATTCTCAGCACCCACAGTATTTTTATGAAGTACACAGTAGCTTTTTATACCTGCGGCAGGCAGCTTAACCTAATGTAAAACATTACATTTAGAATATTTAATAGGGAACCACTGCAGTTATAACACAACAAGTACATCTAAAAAAACAAAAGTCTAAGTCTGAATCTGGATGCTTGTAGTTTAACATTAGTGTTTTGAGGGTACTGCAATATATAATCATATCTTGTACTTTTGTGTGATTTAACAAAATAGTATCATTGATAAATACACATATTATTATTATAATTTATTATTATTATTTTTAAATTATTATTATCAATTATTATTATTCAAACACAAGATTCAGTCTGAGTTTTTCATTTCCAAAAACAGAATCGGTGTCTTACAATCATGACCTGCATTTACTGGCTAGTCAGGTATGGACTCAAAACAAATAACCAAATTAACCAAACAAAAGTAAAGCATACCATCAGAAAGGGTCTGAATGGTCAGATCATCTGTAGAGACCCCAGGTCCATGCTTGTTGTAAGCCACAATTCTAAAACTGTATTCGGTGAATTTCTTCAGTCCTGTCATTGTGTAGGACAATCCTACAACATCGATGTCCTAGGAGACAGAACAGATTTTTAGATTTTAAGTCTACTTGACTGTTGATTTCTTTGTTTATGCAGCTCTTTTGTATCTGCCTCACCTGTTCTGAGTCTTTTCCTTTCTCAGTGTAGTAGATTTTATAAAACTGGATCACCCCATTGCCTGCGAGTGGTTTCTCCCAGGTCAGAGTGACTGTGGTGGGTGTGACGGACACCGCTTGCAGATTGGGGGCAGGACCTGATACCTGCACTGAAAAGACCAAATAAAAAATGTTCAGAACTGGGTTTAATAAAATACATATAAATCAAGCAAAATAACAAAATCTATTCAGTATTCAGTATTCAAACCAAAAAGGTAGTATCTGTACTGCTTTTACAAAGAGTATTACAAATGTAAATCTTATTAACGGGTACAGTATGGAAATCACTCTAGCATTTAAGTAGACTGGCCTATTTTTATATGGACAAGCAGCAGGAACAGTTTTCATGTCTGCAGTCTAAAATTGCATTTTATGTGCAAAAATAGGATGTAGGTATGTCAATAGTAGTGTACAGTACAGTAGGGTATGATACTCATTAAGTTCAGTGGATACAGTTACTATAAACCATTCTAATAAATTTGAACGGCATTTGTTTTCACCCTATACTTTGTGTTCAATAATATTCTCTTGATAAGTATCCTGACATCACTCTAAACATATTATTGGAGCACAGCTAACATCATCAAAGCTTTAAAGTCTTTATACTTTATACTTGTTACAGTTGTACTTTTCGTGTTTTCGTTCAACTACTTTTCATACTGAAACTTTATGGCAAATTGAGGCAGCAAGATGACATTTCCTCTCAGCACAGCAGGCTCCTTTGAATGACAATCTTATATGAAAAAAAGCAAAATATCAGCAGTGAGGTGCAGCAGATTTCCAGTCCTGATAACTATGTAAATGTGTTTTGAAGCCCTGAGTTGGAATTCGAAATATACCTCTGCAGAGGTGGGCCGACCTAGAATCATTCCTATTTGTTGCTGTTGCTTCAAGTCAACGAACAAACTCAGCAGCCAGAAGTCCTGCACCTGGCTGTCTTTGTCTTTTGTATGTGATTATTTATAGAACACGAAAAACAGACTGGGATCAAGATGCCGGAATGTGTTGTACCTTATGGATTACAAATAAGGCATCAGTATTTGCATAAGGCCATAGACACCAACAGAATACAAATCATACAAATATGGATTTGTTTAAATGTGCAAGAGTTTTCCAGTTTTGGCCATTAGTACCTAGTGAAATAGCTTCTTTTTTTTTTTTACAATCATAAATGCTGATGTCCATCAGCCTGTGATCATGAAACTGGTTCAAACACATCTATGCATTCTCAATTGATGGGTACTGCTTAACTCATTACAAATCATCTATAATATTGGGGTGAAAATGTCTGGCTGTCCTGTTTTTTCATCCCCACCCAAAACTTAAGTAAACTTATACCTGGTGCACTAAAAAAGCCCTGTTAAGCTCTACTAGTAAGGGGCAGCCGACTGGAATGGGTTGGAGATACATAGCCCCACAACAAATCTAAACACATACATTGGACATACTGTATGTAATGTCCTACATCATTAACCTTAGGTAGGCAGAATACTGATTTTACAGATGAAATACACTAACCCACCAGTACTAAGATCTCAAGCTCTCAAGTTGGAATCTCAGCTCTGCTATCAACTGGCCAGGCACTTACATAACTGCTGCAAATATGACCCCTGCTGGCTTATTGATGGCAGTCAAAAATGCTGATGTCCATCATCCTGTGATCATGATCTTGGCTCAAACACATTTATGCATTCTCAATTCATGGGTACTGCTCTTTAAAATGGTCTAAAATTGCTGATATCTGCTGGATACAAGAAATCTAATGCTCAACTCATTACAAATCATCTATAATATTGGGGTGAAAATGTCTAGCTGTCCACAGCTATCCAGAAAATCACCAAATATTGCCAAAGGAATGCCTAATAAAGAGAAATCTTTAGTCTAAGGGTGTCTACAAAACTGGATTTGCTCAAATTCTTTATAGCATGTGTGTGGTGTAAACTTAAGTAAACTTCTACCTGATGCACTAAAAAGGCCCTGTTAAGCTCTAGCAGTAAGAGGCAGCCCACTGGAAAAGAGTTGGCATAGCTTGTGATATGGCCTATGAGAGGATGTGTGTCTATGTGTGGGATCTACCTTCAGGCTGGGTGGCCACCATAAGAGACGTTGAGCTTTCACCCAGGCCGTTTTTGTTGGCTGCCGTGACCCTGAAAGTGTACTTAGAATCAGGGATAAGGTTCTCGATGGTGACCTGCATCTCTCCTGGAGACGTGGTGTTCTCAACACGCTCTCTGTTGACCCAGGAAAAGAAGGATAAGAGCATTCATTGCTGAAATGAAAGACTGCAGTGTTGCTTTGTTTGTAATTATTTAAGGTTTAAATGGAAGACCTTAAAATCTGCCAAATGAAAAAAGGTTTTCTACCTGCTGGAGCCATCCAGGCTATAGAAGACAGAGTAGACGAGGTTCTCTCCGTGCGGCTCGAGCGGGGGCCTCCAGGTGAGCCGGATGAATCGGGTGGAGACGAGTGAAGCCACAAGATCGCGTGGGGGTGATGGGACTGAGCCTGATCGCTCACCGGAGGCTACATGGTCAGTAGTGGCACTGGTCAGTGAAGGGACAACAGATGTGGGGAGGGCAACGTCTTGAATATATAAGGGGAGGATGGATAACATCACGCGAGAAGGTGGAGGGGGACAAGAGGGATAAATCATAGATACAGAAGAGGGGAAGGAAGAAAGGGGGTGGGAAAACAGAAAAAAAAGAAAAGAAAATTGATACCAAAACAAAACCACAACATTCTACCACAAAACACGTAACTGAAAAACTATACATTTACAATGAAGTTAGAGCACACACAGTGGAATAAGTAAGCCTGCATGCAAAATGCCCATAACAAGCAAGCAACACACAACCACACCACTGATTCATAAGACATAAAAATATCTCTACATTATTAGTAGAATAAAATACATTTAATTTCACATCTGCTGTTGACATTAAACACCTTTTTTGTGCAAAATTGAAAGCAGTCCATCCATTTTTGTCATGTGTTAGGTTTTCCAGACATGTTGGTTGAAAATGCAACCAGAGGATCTATTAAATACCTTTGAAATATGTTTCATGAAAGAAATCATTAAAATAATACGATGCCTTAGTTCTACTGGTCACATGACATTAGCATTATAACTTACCCCAGGCAGTCAGAAATGATGAGAAACTGACTTGAATATCTGACTAAATTCTACTTCCACAAGTGGTACAGTAGTCATGCACTGACACACACATAAATCTTTAGTACAAACTGATTTCTTTGACCCCTTACTGCAAAGTGTTTAGTTAATTACTAGGTTTCCTGTTCATAACTCACATAGGCTATACGTGTGCTAGGAACACAAGAGATTTGGATGAGCAACAATGGAAAAGCAACAAAACAAAAGCACATGAACTATATACAGGGGTTGGACAAAATAACTGAAACACCTGTCATTTTAGTGTGGTAGGTTTCATGGCTAAATTGGACCAGTCTGGTGGCCAATCTTCATTAATTGCACATTGCACCAGTAAGAGCAGAGTGTGAAGGTTCAATTAGCAGGGTAAGAGCACAGTTTTGCTCAAAATATTGCAATGCACACAACATTATGGGTGACATACCAGAGTTCAAAAGAGGACAAATTGTTGGTGCACGTCTTGCTGGCGCATCTGTGACCAAGACAGCAAGTCTTTGTGATGTATCAAGAGCCACGGTATCCAGGGTAATGTCAGCATACCACCAAGAAGGACAAACCACATCCAACAGGATTAACTGTGGATGCAAGAGGAAGCTGTCTGAAAGGGATGTTCGGGTGCTAACCCGGATTGTATCCAAAAAACATAAAACCACGGCTGCCCAAATCACGGCAGAATTAAATGTGCACCTCAACTCTCCTGTTTCCACCAGAACTGTCCGTCGGGAGCTCCACAGGGTCAATATACACGGCCGGGCTGCTATAGCCAAACCTTTGGTCACTCGTGCCAATGCCAAACGTCGGTTTCAATGGTGCAAGGAGCGCAAATCTTGGGCTGTGGACAATGTGAAACATGTATTGTTCTCTGATGAGTCCACCTTTACTGTTTTCCCCACATCCGGGAGAGTTACGGTGTGGAGAAGCCCCAAAGAAGCGTACCACCCAGACTGTTGCATGCCCAGAGTGAAGCATGGGGGTGGATCAGTGATGGTTTGGGCTGCCATATCATGGCATTCCCTTGGCCCAATACTTGTGCTAGATGGGCGCGTCACTGCCAAGGACTACCGAACCATTCTGGAGGACCATGTGCATCCAATGGTTCAAACATTGTATCCTGAAGGCGGTGCCGTGTATCAGGATGACAATGCACCAATACACACAGCAAGACTGGTGAAAGATTGGTTTGATGAACATGAAAGTGAAGTTGAACATCTCCCATGGCCTGCACAGTCACCAGATCTAAATATTATTGAGCCACTTTGGGGTGTTTTGGAGAAGCGAGTCAGGAAACGTTTTCCTCCACCAGCATCACGTAGTGACCTGGCCACTATCCTGCAAGAAGAATGGCTTAAAATCCCTCTGACCACTGTGCAGGACTTGTATATGTCATTTCCAAGACGAATTGACGCTGTATTGGCCGCAAAAGGAGGCCCTACACCATACTAATAAATTATTGTGGTCTAAAAACAGGTGTTTCAGTTATTTTGTCCAACCCCTGTATGTTTATTTAATATCTAGGGTAATAGATGGCGTGGGTGTTCACACAAACACAATTGGCTGTGTGTCTCTAAGCAGCGGGACGAAGGCTGAACAGGGTTACCTTATAACTGCTGCAATTACGACCTCTGCTGGCTTATCAGTGGTACCTGCACAATGAGACGGGGGATAATGGAGCTCGGTGTATGAACCAGCCTTGTGCAGGTAAAAAGATGCAATTGGTGCAGTGCACATGTTGAAAGGAAAGTGTGACGGTTGTGTGTATCATTTTCTGTGGGTCACATTGGCTATTGTCAGATCAAAAGTTACAAACAATGGGCTTAATAATTAGACGGCTTTAATGACCATGGCTTTAAGTAAAGTTCTAATAAATCAACAAACAATCTTTCTAAACATTGGTAAACAATCAGACAATACAACATATCAAATTCTAAAGAGTCCCTGTACTTTACTTTAGAAAAAGCACAAAAATATTGTGTAATCTGTATAACATGGATGTGTTCGTATCATAGATTAGTTCTACGGCTTTCATGTGTCCATATGCTACAAGGTGCCAAAGCTCTCAATATCAATCTTAAAAGCAATCACTGTCAGAGTCATTTACTCTTCCTGTAACATGGTGAATACAGACAAGCCCATTTTCTCTCTAGAAGGTGCAGTAGACTAAAAAACTACTCAAGGTGAACACTCCAGGCAATTCATTATGTTCATTTGCAAAGGGATAGGCCAGAGATGAAGTCAGTCAAGCAGATAAGAGCATCTCCTTCAGCAAATCTCAACACTGCAGAGGAGGCACGGCGAGGGATCAAAACGCAGGTGGGTGGAGAAAAGCTTGCTCTAATGAAAACAAAACACTACATGAATTAGGCTTGAATTAAATAATTTAGAACTAAAGTTAGTTTATAACTTTTGGGAAAATGCCTGCGGTCCAGTAGATTAAGGTGTTGGTTAAATATGTGTTTTTTCTTTAGCTGAAGCTCTGACATTTTTAAGCATGTTTAAAATTATTGGCAGTCCAAGCTACCCAAATGCTACTTCAGCAATGGTATAAATTAGCCATCATACCATCAGCAGTGTTGCTTCTATACAGAACCATGTTATATGCATTTAGTAAGTATAACTATTAGTAAATAGTATGAGATTTGAGACACAGCTCTTAGCAGCAGCAAACCCCTCATCAGTGAGCGATTGCAATGTGTGCATAAGCTTATAATTACAAGATGCCTGCAATACAGAGATTCTAACACAGATTCTAACATGCTAACCTAAGCCTAGAATGCTGAAATCCAGTTTTCCAACCTTTCCACAAGACCCTAGAGTTGTAGCACGTGTTTAGAATACCCCCTGCACAGGCCACGTCTCAGTGCATGAAAATGAATGAAAGTCTGGGCCAAAGCAACAGCATGGCAGCTCTGTGACAAGGAGAGTGACAGCTAGGCTAGGTGGCTGCCAGCCTTAAGCGTTTGGCAGCAAGGTGCCCATCGGATGCCAGCTGGAGCATGTCACTCGCAGGACCCACACTGTGGAGCTTCCCTCCACAAGTTCCAGTGCAGGCTGCCATCAAAAGCACGGTCTAGTCTCTGTTCAGACAGCGCTGGAATCTTAATAGTAGGCACAGAATGCTGTCTATACAGAGTGTGTCTGGATAACTGTGGGTTAAGCTGCACCCACACAGTGCCTAATGTAGACTGCAAAAGCTGCAGATAAAAGTTTACCCTAATTTACTCCAAACCTGGTGCTGTGTAAAGACTTTAGTGACCATTTATAAGGACTTATGCATGGAGTAAAAATAATAACAAACGTGAAGGACTTGTTTTTATCATTTCATAGAGATTTATTGGGTAATTAAGTTACTAAATTGAAAATGTTTACTAATGTTATGCCATAGTCATTTCAGGCTACAAGTAAAAAAAAGTATACAGGGTCTTTGTATTGATTAAGCAACTTGAGTAATATTACATGTCTGCAAGATCTCTTTTACAGATTTGAGCAATTTGCATTCTTGATGGGGGGGGGGGGGGGGGGTGATGCAAATGACATCAGGGAGTCTACTGTTCAACAGTGTTAAAACATTTAAAATGAAGCACACTGGTACTCTCCAGACATTTACTTGAAGTTCCATTGGTGACAGAAGTATGTGGACTGGTGTGTACCATGCTATACTAATGACTGCCAACATTTATATGTAAGTATTGGATAAAATGGTCAATGTTTTTTTTAATAGAGAATTACATGTTTGTTTACATGTTACACTTTGGTTACATTCATGACAGGAAAGGTAGTTACTCATTACACAAGGTTCATCAGTTCACAAGGTTATATCAAACACAGTCCTGGACAATTTAGTGTCTCCAATTCACCTCACTCGCATGTCTTTGGACTGTGGGAGGAAACCGGAGCACCCGGAGTAAACCCACCCGGACTCACCCTGCACAGAAAGGACCCGGATCGCCCCAGCTGGGGATCGAACCCAGGATCTTCTTGCTGTAAGGCGACAGTGCTACCCACTTAGCCAACATGCTGCCCCTAGAGAATTACATCTTGAGAACTTAATAATACTGGGAAACTACTGGTTTTGTTATCTGAGCTTATCAATAGTGATTACTGTTTAACAGTTAGATACAGTATTCAAGACGATTTTAAAAAAAGGCACATGGATCTATATTCCTTGATAATAATGTACAAAAGAAAAATTAGACCTACTGTACATTCATAAAGACTAAAATCCAACCCAGCTTTTTATATAATAAAGGAAAGTACTTTTATCCAAACAAACCACAAACTTAACTGTGTTTTCATAAACGTTATGTAAGGATACAAAACAATCTAGACTGGATAAAATGGTACATCCTCAAAAAAAGCTAGAAAATAAATCAGAGCCACCCAAAGGTCATGGTTTTCCAGCATTTATCTTGCACTAAACACATCCCAGATTAGCAAGGGAAAACAACAGGCTATAGAGGGCAGAGACAAGCCTCAAAAACAACTACAGCCCAGCAGGTTTACCCACGTCACTTCTCTACATCTCCTCATTTAATATTAGCAGCACCGGATGGAGGTCAATACACACCCTTATGATAACATTACTGAGATTAAATATACACAGTTTTCCTAACAGTCATGATACTAATGAGGGGCCTAAACCATGCTCATCAAAGAGAATATGGGTGAGTATATGGAAGGAAGACTGATAATGTAGAGCTTATGTCCTGATGTGAATAATATCCCAGTGTGGAAAATTTAAAAAAAAAAAAAAAAAAAAAAAAAAAAAGACTGCCAATTCAAGATGTGCCATGCTGATAGCCTCCTACCCAAAATGACTGCTTTCAAAATTATATGTCACATTAAAGGTGAAAAAAGCTCTAAAATGGTCGTCTTGGTCTGATTACCTGGCATTGTAACAGGGGTGTTTAGACTTTTCTTACCCAATGTATGATCCTGCTGGATAAACAGAGCAGCTTGGAACTGCAAGTCAGCACAACTTCCCAAAACTCATCAACTTTCAGTCTGACAGCTCTCATCGCATGACCAGAAACTAAGAGCATCAAGGTCTTTCAATAAAAGCATGACAGCATAACAACAATCAGATTCCAATAGCTCAGAGTAATTTACTGATCATAATATGCAATATGGAACTATTCATCCCGGACCCTCCACTGGAAGAATGCTGATATAGCAATACATTTTGTGCAATGTTAAAAGTAATGAAATTAAATAAAGACTGCTGGACTAAAATGCTGGCTGCTAATGGCTTAAATGACTCTCAGTTAATCATTACTTAATCATGAATCAATGTCTCAAATAATGAAACAACCAACTCAATATCTTATCGATATTAAAGTGAGCCAAGGGCAGCATGGTGGTGCAGTTAATGCTTTATAGCAATATGTATCCTGAGGACCTGGGTTCTTTCCTGGACAGTTTACTACTCCTCTTGTCAGCATGAGTTCACCAGTTTTCTTCCACCTGTCAAAAAAAAGTAGTATGTTCTCCCTAGATGGATTGGCACCTTATCCAGGATGCATTCCTATATTGCGGCCAGTGTTTTTGGTTGGCCCCAAACCTTACATGAAGCCTTTTATAAAAATAAGTGAAAGATTAACATATCCAACAGGCTAATGTGGCAGTATTACATTTACATTTATGACATTCAGCAGACACTTTTATCGACAGCGATTTACAATAGTGACTGATAGACTGATACTTGGCAGAGTTGGGGCTTGAACCAGCAACCTTTTGATCACTAATCCATTACTTTAACCACTATTTATTTATTAGGATTTTAACGTCATGTTTTACACACTCTGGTTACATTCATGAAAGGAACGGTAGTTACTCATTGCAAAAGATTAATCAGTTCAAGTCTTTAATGTCAAATACAGTCATGGACAATTTTTGGATCTCTAATTCACCTCACTTGAATGTCTTTGGACTGTGGGAGGAAACCGGAGCTTCCGGAGGAAACCCACACAGACACGGGGAGAACATGCAAACTCCACACAGAAAGGACCTGGACCGCTCCACCCTTAACGACTAAGCTACCACTTTCTAATTAGTAAAGTATTAATTAAGTATTATACAAGACAGATAAATTTCATTAATTTAGTATTTAATTTGTAAATCAAACATTAGAAGGAATACAGATTGATGTATTTATGCACAGTGTGAAAAAACCCAAACATTGGTTTTATTCATGTAAAACAATGAAGTCTAGGGCCCACATACAAGCAGATTTACAAGCACTTAGATATTTAAAGAATTTGGAAATTTGGCTGAGATATATTTTTTAAATGTTATGAGAAATTTGGCCTTGTCTGAAATCCTTAGGTTGGTCCCAAATACACTTGTAAGGGTCGGGATGCAGCCTCTACAAACAAAGCAAAAGCAATCACCATGTCACTATCGGACAGAAATACACAGAAGCCAAGCAAGTACCGTGACTACATCAAATCAGTCCGTAACTGTGATGATGGTGTGTTTTGAAAGAATGGAACCACAGAGCCACATACACCAGGGCAAAGCACAACCACATGTAAAAGGGAACATTTACATTTGTTACTCTTAGTGTGTCGCTGTAATCCAGGGTGACTTACAAAGCAATAGAGGTTTAGGAGCCTTGCCCAAGGGCTAAACACTGGCAACAGGGCTGTGGTGAGGTTTGAACCATGAGCTAGTATTTCCTAGTGCAGTACCTTAACAGATAAGCTATCACTGCTGATTTTTCAGTACCAGACAAGGCTATGTAATGAATTTTTCATGACAATTTTTAGGAAACATTTTTTTTTAATAAATACTTGCAACATTCCATTTCTGTTTACAGTGTTTTATGTTTAATTTGAATAAAATAAGTCAACAGAAAACCCCATATTTACCTTTAACATATGTACATAATGTCCAGAGGCATAATTTTATGCAGCAAAAAGTCATTATGAATCCAGGTGCACAGCGGATATAGCCTGTATGGTTAGGAATGTGCCTGACAGGATGTTTGCATAACCCAAAAATCACAGGAGGGTTTTAAATCACAGGAAAGAGAGATGCATGTTATCTGAAAGTGCCTTCAAATGAATGATTAGAGATCAGCGGCCTACTGATGAAAGAAATCCCGTTCTAATAATAGTCCCCAGTTCCCCACTGTCATCAAGGTGAGGAGGAATGACGAAGGATGAAGCTCTACATGTGGGACTCTTCCTGATTTTGAACATCGGCAGGGTCTCAACATTTTGGATAATAAAACAGCCTAACATGAACACCTTGTATCACCTGAACCCGGCCTGCTGCAGGACCTCATGCTGCTTTGCATTTTGTTTAAACTGAAGGGCTAATCAAACATCACTAAGCAGCCAGCGTTTTAAGCAAACACACTCTCAAGCCAGCCTGTCTATCTGTCCCTTCTATATTCCCCTATCTACCTCTTGAAATCCCCTATAGCCAGGGCCAGCTCATCAGGAGCAATTCACAGCCTCATCACCAATGACTGATTGCTCATTGATGCAGTAGGAGCAATCTGTGGAATTAGGCTCTGTGAAGAGCACGAGCAAGCAAGAAGAAAAAATCAGCATGAGCAAAGAGATTCTACAATACCAGATTTCCCCTTGGATGAGCGCTTTTCTAATACAGCCACCAAATCGTGCATAGTTTAATGAAGCTGTTCGAAAGCTTTCAGACTACTATTATCCCTGACTAAACCAAAATGTAAAAGTACCACCGCAAGTCATGCTACAAGATCATACTGTACATCACACATACTTGTCAAAATGCTGAAGGAGTCCTGTACCAGCAGTTTTTTGAACATCTGTACATTGTGAGGTGGATTGTCCTACAGTGCATCCTGGTGCTCGGCTGTTCATATAATCATAGAGAAAACAGCAATCATCAGACCACCAATTCTGATGCATCTGTGCTTAATGTAGGTGCTTCTGAAAATGGACAGGAGTTAGTTAGAACAGGCATTTTGACTGACCTGTGACTACGCAGATCCAAACACAGTGTGTTCAGACACATTCACCTCATTACCAGTATCAAAATTATCTGCAATCCGAGCCACAGTAGCCCTTCTATTGGTCTGTACCAGATGCAACAGTCTTTTTGGAGGTTCTTAGCTTGTCCCCACTGAAATTCACCATGGCTCCCTGTAAACACCAGAGGTTCAATCCAGATGTCTGTCCATAATGATTCGGCTCTAATCAAAATCACTCAGGACTTCATGCTGATTTTATCTGCTGCATTCAACACGTGTAGTACGAGTATTTACCATTAGCTCAACATTTAATATATTCCACATTTTTGTAGGAAGGGGGAGTGATCCTAATGTTTCAGCTAATCGGTATTGGGATGGATGGATGGATGGGTTTTATGGTCACATCGTACTGTATCGTATAACTCACACTGTTTAAACTGTGAAAGTGTGTGGTGTGTTTCTTTACCGTGATTCATAATGTTTTTTTGTTTGATCAGAGTGGTCTCTGAGTGGTCTTGCCACAATCTGCAATCAGCCTTATGAACATGGCCTGGGAGCTTTGCTAAAAAAGACTTAAATGGACCACAATTATGTTGCACATTTTTGATTTTACATTGCATTTCTGTATATATTTTGTATTTTCTTATAAATACAAATTTTTATTGTTTGCCCCCAACTTCCTTGTATGTACTTGGCGAATAAAACTATTCTGATTCTAATTAAGTAGCTTCAAGTGTCCCATTTACATAATCATAACTATTTATTCACACATTATGTGAGGAATACCCACCGGGTGCCTGGAGCACAGACTGTGAAAAGCTATTAAACATGAAAAGAGAAAGACTTCCCCTCACCAACATTAAACACAAGCCTACCTATTCAACTTCCAACTTTAATCAGTGTTTCTGTGGAAAGCTTTTCCAATCTCACACTCCTGCCAAACAAGATGATTAACTAGTACCTCTAGTAAGGGTTTGATTCAGTTCGCTTTGTTACCAGCACCGCAAGTGAGAAAAGAAAGCCCTCTATAGAGAGCCATTAATCGCTCTGCAGCCGGTCCGCCATGTGTCAGGTAATAACAAAGCAGTACACTGAAGGACTGCAGACCCCACAGGGACTTTAACAACTGCAATTCAAAACCTACAAATCCTTGGTCTTGTGTGCACGGCCCATACTGTTTTCCACTGTGCTCAGGTCTGGTGATCAAAAACCACCAAATTCATTCAACTGACTCAATATTAAGGCTCACAGTTTTAAAATACAATGTCCAACCAGCTCAAAGTTGGGTGTCCACATAGCTTTTAGTCATATAGAGTATTAGTATTTATAAATATAAACAAAAACAACATTTGGAGATGTCTTTGTTGTTCAAATTCTGAGCAGTTTATCTGATAGCAGAAAAACCTGTCTAAATACAATTACAGCATTCATCAGTATTTTGGCTGCATCACAAACCACAGTTACAGCCATATGCAAAAGTTTGGACCCCCTTGGATGTATTTCATTTTTCATTGATTTTCTAAGTAAAATATAACACACATTTTACAGGAAACTTGTAAAATCCAGCAAATAAATATAATTGTAAATTAAATCTGACACAGCTTTTGTACATTTTTAAAGTACTCACACTTGACCGCGCCCAGGTGGCACAGCGGGATATTCCACTAGCACACCAGTGCCGGGATTCTCGGTTCGAAACTCTGTGTTGCCACCGGTCGGCTGGGCACCATCTAGTGGGCATAATTGGCAGTGCCTGCAGCAGAAACTAATTGGCCACCGTGTCTGTAGGGCGGGATGACCGGACTAGGTGGGTGGGGTCTTCAAACGCTGTGCAAGGACCCTGATTAGCAGATAGAGGCACCTTTGCAGAATGCATGGAGGAAAAGAAGTGGTCAGCTAAGGGCTGCGCACGGGTCTGAGGAGGCGTGAGCAAAAAAATATACTCTCCTCAAATGCAATCAGGGATCCCCAGCAGAGGAGGATAAATTGACTATGCTAAATCGGGAGAAAATGGGGAGAAAATGCACAAATAAATAGAAAAAACTGGTGAAATTCAGTTGCATTAAGCTGTAGTTGCAGAAAATGTGTTTTCTGTAGATTTGTTAAGGCAATAATAAAAATGAAATTTCACAAGGGGTATCCAAACTTCGCATAAGGCTGTAACTGTATTACTGATTATGTTAAATTATTTTATATAATTTTGATTAAATTTGCTCAAACACACCCTAACAAGGCATTTAACTAAAGTTAAAATAAGGTTTACAGATGGTACACATGAGGGAGACTTCAGTATCACAGTCTCTTTTATAATTCAATTTTTTCTATATCTTTTTTCTTCAGAGCTTGAGCTAGACTGGCATACAAAAACATGACAGATGCTGTCAGGGCGTGGTAGCTCAACGGTTAAGGTTCTGCACTAGTAATTGGAAGGTCAATAGTTTAAGCCTGAGCACTGCCAGGCTGCCACTGTTGGGCACTTGATCAAGGACCTTAACCCCTAATTGCTTGGATTGTATACTGTCTCAATTGATATTAGATATGAGCATCTGCTAAATGCTGTAAATGTAAATGTCAGGGCACACAAGACATAACACAGGCCAGCAAATGTGTGTATTTACAATAATTATACATAATTCTGCTTAGCACAAAACAAAATGCAGTAGATAAATAAGTTGATTTGAGACATGTCATGCTTTACTATTTCAAGAACCCAAAAAGGTTTACTGGTTATGAAAGCAGCAGGATATAGCATAAAAAGAATAACACTTTTATATTAAATAAAAGCAGAATTGTAAGCTGCGACATGCACCTTTCTGTATCTAGGGATAAAACATTGGTGTGCTGAGTCTAGGTCTTGTGTGATCTGATTAGATGCTACTATTTCACAAAACCTCACCATGCAGATTTCGATTCAGCGCTACTCTGTCACATATCTGCATATTAGCACCTCTCTTACACTCATGTGTAAGTAGCGTGAATGAGAGGCTACAGATAGTGCCAATGAATAATTTAAATTAGAGATTCAGTAGTAGCAGCTTCGCATAAAGAATCCTACTGTAGCTGTGAGAGACGCATTCTAGCATATTTCACTCTCTCTCTCTCTCTCTCTCTCTCTCTCTCTCTCTCTCTCTCACACACACACACACACACACACACACACACACACACACACACACACACACACACGTGTAACAATCAACGCAGTGGCAATCGCACCTCACATGTGCTGTCTGTGGGCGTGTGAGGACACATCATTTTGCCAAACCGGCAGAGGTGCATATGAGAGCCTGTGTTGAGTGGCAATGACAATAGAGAGTAGGAATGAAATATTTGTGTGTTTAAATCTTAGATCACAAATTGTGTACATAAAAATATTCTAATAAAAAAAGTAATAACAGCTACAGTAATGCTACAAAATACACTCACTGAGCACTTTATTAGGTACACATATCTAATACATAAATCATCTGATTATATTAAAAGCTTCACCTATTGTACTGATAACATTTGTGTATACAATTACTGACCATAGCCAATCAGTTGCTCTGCCTTCCGTGTGACAAACTGAAAAAGGTCATAGTGCAAGAAAGTGTACTAACACACTCAAAGTTCATCTGTATGTAATTGTATACCCACAAAGTTCATCTGTATGTAATTGTATACCCACAAAGTTCATCTGTATGGTAGGTAAAGCTTCTAAAAGAATCAATGTATGTACAAGGGATCTTCAAAAAGTTTCCGCACTGTGATGATGATGTGAAAGCAGCGGTGCATCAGTGGCTACCCAAAACATTTTTTGCTGATGGCATTAAAAAGTTGGTACGACGCTGGATCGGAAGGTGACTATGTAGAAAAGTGATGTCATTTGTTTTTCAAATTCTTAATAAAGAGTTAAAAAAGTGTGGAAACTTTTTGAAGAACCCTCGTATTTGTGGATGTGTGTACCTAACAGTGCTTGGTGTGTATTTATGTCATATACCAGATAGAGAGATTCAGATTTATTTCGATATGGTAACGGAATCATTTGTAAAAGGTTTTTAATTTTATGGTCAGTGGGGGGGTGATGTATTCATTCCATATTTTACTATACTTTGAGCATTCTGTAAAAAGCACTGCTTGATTTCAGGTGTGCACTGTTGGCATTGCTGACAGTCTCTCTGCTTGTGTGCTATCAGTTGATCCTGACCGTGATTATTGTGTTCTTGGTCAGGGTGGATCTTAAGGTTCTAATGCAGGCCAAATAGCACTGCATTTGTTTTCTTATTTTGTGTTTTCTAACAGGTTGTGGATTAAGAGAAGCTGACCAAGTCTGGGTGAGTGTGATAAAAATACCATCTTGTGTGTGATCTCAAAGGCGTGAAAGAGTGGAAATTCATCCGCATGCCAATTTGTTTATCTTTTTTTTTTTTTCACTACGAGCACTGAATACTGAAACACCCATGTTATTCCAAACCTATTATTAAATCCCTTTTACTGACTGAACAACAAACAAAACGACCAGTAAACTAAAACCAATTCCTCTCTATTTACCCCACATAAAAAACCAACTATATATTATCACACAAATTATAACAATGTGGGTTGTTGAAGCAAACTAGCATGCTTAGCCAATACTAATCATCAATAAAGCTGAAGAAAATATGGTTGCATTTCCACCAAATATGCACTTTTACTACTGATTGATTATTATACAAGCTTCTGTTTCACGGATGGCTAAGAAGCTCCTACTTTTGATAAACAATGAAATGTCCAGCTGTTACACCATTAGTCTGGAGTTGCTTTCAAATGCAAATCTGATGAAGCATAACAGTCTTAAAACAAAGGAAAAAGACCAAAACTTTAGTCAACAGCACATGTAAAATGATTAATTACTGTGAACTAATCGGTTCTCAACATTGTTATTCAGTAAAGTAAAACAGTGGCCAAGCGCAAGTCTTCTGAGCTGCATACATGCGTTAATGTATAGTATTGATATCTTTACAGCAGATTGTATTTAAGTGCGTCACAGGCCACAGTTTGGGCTCCAATGTTCTAGAACAGCAGTTCTCAACCCTTTTTTTTCTCTAAGACCCCCTGTGTTGCTCATGGGAATTTCAAAGAATTCATGATTAAGGTAAATATCTTGGTATTTTCTAATTTTGGTTTATGAAGTGGGTTTACTTTTGGAAGCTTCCTCACCTTGGTCTACTTCAGCAAAATTCGCAACAACAACTGAATCAGAATCTTTCGTAGTCGTCGTCGTCTGTTGACCTTTGCACTTCTGAGGTGGGCGAATCAAATATCTGTCCATTTAAAAAGACCCACCAGGCTATAGGTAGTTTAAAATAGATTTGTGACATCACAGGAGATCTCCTGTATACCAGTAGCATATTGATTTTTCCCATCACATCAAGTGTGATTCTTTTTTACTTTTCTCAATAACATGCAATGGGAGGCTCACTGAGGCTCGGCCCCTTTGTTGAGAACTACTGCTCTAGACAGTCCTGCAGTGCAAAAGCATGGTGCTGAGTCAGCTGGCTATGAATGCAGTTCTTACCAAAGTCCAGGATGATGAGCTGGGCACTGGCCTGGGTGTTCCCAATCTCGTTTTCAGCCACACATTGGTAAAAACCTTCATCTGACTTGACCAGACCTAGCACCTGTAAGTCATGCTCATTCTAAAGGAAAGACACACATTTAACATTAACATTTTATTACCAAAACAACATGTTAACAGTAAAGCTTGAATGCTGGCTCAGTTAGAGAAAATCACTGTTAGAGTTAGTCAGTTAAAAACCAAAACCAACCATGTGAGAACTCTCTCAGACTTTACTAAGTAACACCTGACCAACACCATAAAAATAAATCCCATAACAAGCAAGATAACCCAGTATTAAACTTCATTAATCATCTAAATCTAAATACATGTTGTGGAAATAGGCTTACCAATTAATTCAGTTCTTCCCAAAAAGTTTTTTTGTGTCCTTTCTCGTTAGTCACGTTAGCCAAGGCAAAACTGGAGTTTTATTTACATGACTCTAGCTGTCTTTTTTAAGCATCTATAAACTGAGATGGCATAATCTTAACTGTGATCATTATTTTGATTTAACCTCCTGTTACAGTTTATACCATGCAAAGGATAATATTCACTTTTTACCACATTTAATATGTTGTCTAAACCTAAGAGATACAACTTCACCATATAATGGCACATAATCCACCGATTTTTAAGCCATTATCCTTACATCCATATTGTTAACATAGCACACACAAGTGATTTTTTGACGGCGCCCCACATTCCATTCTATGTGCTACATTGTGTGTAACTATATAGTTGGTAGAGCACTAATTAAACATACAATTTAGTCAGGTGCAATTTTAAATGCAGCTTATACTAGCCCATATTATCGAGTCCAACTCCAAGAGGAAGAGAATGTTCAAACTGATTTTGATCATGCCCGAGACTTACTTTCCACCCACCTTTGAGCCAAAATCCCCCACAAGTGTTTCCAGACTATTAATATTACTGGAGATAATGTTTGAATGCATGGCCCTGCAATACTAGAGGAATATCAGAAATATTACCAATAATGAGCAGCAGATTGAAACTGACACTGTATTTTCCCAGTAGATCAACTAACGTGTTTAATAATTACTTATACACGTAGGAAGAAAACTTTATTAAATATTAAAACAAGCCACCAACATGACTTTCAGGATTTGCATATCTTGATTGCAGTTAACTCAGTTGGTCTACCTGTACGTTTCTTGTTGTTTTAAAACATATAACTAGTTTTATCTCACATTTAGCAACACCTAGACCATTTTAAACCACTACTGAGACCTAAACATTATGCAACATGTATTGATGCCAAAAATATGTAGGGAACATTCATGCTTTCCTTTCAAAAGATAGGTAAAATGAAAGTAAAATGTGCAATCTCTTAATAAACTGAAAACCGAATTCTAATGCTGTATCCATGACATCATATAAACACCGTTCAGAGGGCAGTGATGGACTACAGGGGTACCATTAGTATCAGGAGTTTAAAATCATACCACTATTTTGAAGTAGTCGCTGGGAATGACTGCATCTCCGTTCTTCACCCACTTCACCGTAGGGGAGGAGGAGCCAACAACATTGCACTCAAAAATAATGTCCATGGCTTCATGAGCGTAGATGTTTGATGGTTTCTTGAGGAACTTAGGTGGAACTGAAAGAGAAAGAACAATTTGAATCTAATCAGTAGCTTTCCACATTCATCTAAAACAATGATTTGGAAACAACAAAATAGCTTTAGGCAAACAATCTTTTTCCAAACCCAAACTATAGAGAAAAAAGTGATTTCTCAGCATTGAATTGATCTGATACTAATTAATGAGTGACTGATACTAATTAATGACATAATGTTTAAAACAGTGGGTCTGAAAACAATCTTCTTCTAAGGCAATGTAAATCTGAACTGGCTTCGTGGTGTGCACCCTTGAAGATGTTGCCAGTGGGCAGATATGACTAATGGAAGGAAGTGATCCACAAAGAGAGATGACACAATCTGATATTTGAGATCATGATTGAGCTGGGGGGAAACTTGGGTAAAGAGACACTACAACCTTCAGGGGCGGGTGGGGATGCAGCAGTACCAAGCTGTCTAAATAAAATGAGATCAAACACTGCCAACTAAGGATTAAGACTTAAATTAAATCTTTATATTCTCTTAACATGCACTTACAGGCACACTATCAGGTTGATGTAATTTTCTAAAGAAGGGGTTTTAAGCATAACCAAATCCCCTAATAACACAAGAAATAGATATTTAATACCACCTTTGATCTAGCAAATTTGTCTTTAAAGGAAAAAAACCCTATTTGTATAATGGCCTGCATGTGGTTTACAATTGGCCCTTTATGATTATTTAGGCCCACTCCTAATTTCTTCCATTTTTGCAAATTTGTCACACGTTTCAGATCATGAATCTACTTTAATATTTGATATATATTATAACACAAGTAGGGATGTCCCGATCACGTTTTTTTGTTCCCGATCATTAATTTTGATCCTGATCCGATACCGAGTCTCAAACCGATACTTGTATTTTCTAGATATTGTCTAGATAAGAACTGGATAATACTGTTCACACAGTGCACACTTCAAGTACATTACAGTCATTCAAATTAATCCAATGTACATGTTTAATAACTGAATAGCTCTGCAGTGCTGTAGAAAAAAAATGCCTGCATCCAAGCTATTGCTTAATGTTCTTTTATTTTTACAAAATAAAAGTAAACAAACTTAGTGCAGCATTGTAGTAGTAAAACTAGAACACTCAAAATGAAGTGAAGGTTCTTTCTGAGGAAAATCAGCATCTCTGCCGTGTTAGCGGACAGCCGGTTCCTCTTCTCATCAAATAATAATAAACTCGCTGTGACAATGGTTTGATGGACGTTTCTATGCGAAGTGAGTGTGTTTTGACCCTTTGGGGCTTCCACAGTGTATGGAATCGCGTGCTTGGCTAACGCGATGACTCTAGCTGTCCGCTATTCGGTACCGTAACAGAAGAAGTTAATAAAGTGTTCTGCTCCCGACAATTTGTGAATATACCATGTTTTTTTATTTTTTATTAAGCAAGTGCATCACGACGCTCGGTTACATAACTAAGACAATAAGGGTGCTTGATACTAGATGTCGTTCAGTCTTGTAACACGTAAACTCATAAAAGCTGTATGTTATGGTCCTGAAGTTTTCATACTCGGATTAAAAGTTATTGTTTTGTAAACCGGAGTGATCCTTGACTCACACACCATATAAATACAGTACAATTCTACAGTAATGAACACAGCTCTGCTACTATCGCCTCGTGAAACGCTCACATTGCAGACATTACACTTTGCTGTTGGACTTGTTTCACTTTCCAATTTAAAGTATTTCCACACAGCGGACATGCTGACGTAAAACAAAGGATCGGGCTTTATGATCGGCCTTAGTAAAGCCGATACCGATCAGTTAAAAAATGCCTTGATCGGCCCCGATTCCGATCTTTGAGATCGGATCAGGACATCCCTAAACACAAGTAAACACAAAATGTTTTTTTTAATACATGAATACATTTATTAAAGGAAAACGGCTGTTCAGCCTTACCTGGCACTATGTAAACAGGTAATTACCGTTTTTGCTTTTAAATCAACCACTTAAACAAATTCAATTGACAATTAGGTTTAACTTAACTAGCCACACCCAGGCTTGATAACTGCCAGACCTGACAAATCTAAACATAAATTTAATGGAACCTGTTTGTAAATGTAAAGCAGAGGAGAGTGTCTTAAAAAGCAGCACATTATGCTACATTCTAAAGATATTGCAATACAAAACATTTAAATCTACTAGTCTGGAAAGCAAAACAAAGCCATTGCTGAGGCTCTGGGACTCCAGCAAACCACAATGAGGGCATTTTCCACAAATTAAGAGAAATTAAAACTCTAATGAACATTCCTAGTGGCCAAGAATGCATCAACAACTCAATCAGGAGGTCAAGAAACCAAGAACCAAGAAAAACTAAAGAATTGAAGACCACAATTGCCTCCGTTAAGGTAAAGTGTACAAGATGTAGAATATTTCCCAATAAGAAGGATACTGGGCACAATGAAAGAGATGCAAGGTGGAAACAACTGCTGACCTAATAGAAAACCAAAGGCTTGTCCTGCATTTGCCCAGAATCCTCTAGATAACCCTCAAGACAACTCCTTTTAAAATAATATTCTTGGCATGATGAGTCAAAGGTGGAACTTTTTGCAGGACATAGATCCCGTTATACATGGTGTAAAGCTAACACTGTCTTCCACTATAAAAACATCATGGTGGTATTGTGATGGTCTGGGGCTGCTGTGCTTCCACAGGACCTGGATAACTCGTTATAACTGATGAAAACCTAAATTGTCCTCAATCAAAAAATCCTGAGGGAGAATGTCCAGCTGTTAGTTTGTGACTTAAAGCTCAAGAGCAGTTGGGATATCTAGCAAGACAGTGAAACAGTGTTGTAAAGCATCTGGATGTTTAAACAGTTGTGACTCACGTGGATGGAACAACTGGTTATTAGGTACAATTACTTTTCTACAGAGTGATGTTTTAAATAAATCATAATCTTTAATACATGAACTGATCATTTAAAAGCTGCACTTTGTGTTTACTCTCTCATATGAAAATTAGTTGGAAGATCTCAAACATTTAAATGTGACAATCTAGCAAACAAAAGAAATCATGTGGGGGCATATACTATTTTATATCAGGGTATTTAATGCAGAGTAAAAATGTTAATGATGAAGACATGCACTTAAAAGCTATGAAGCTATGAAGTAATGGGACATATCCATAATGCAGAGCTTTAGTAGTTAAGTACTTTAGGAACTGCTTGGAATAGCCAGTGTCAGTGCCAGCATGTGATCAAGGAGCTAAACTCTCTTTAGTCGAGCAATAAAACGCTTCCTACTGAAGAAAGATTTACTCTCACATATATGAATGGCACACTTTTATGAATAATTTATTCACATTTGCAGAGGCAGTTCTGAAATGAGCAGCTTGTAATGCACTATTCTGAAGCACAATTGTGTGTGAAGCAAACTGAAATTTGTCTCAGAGTGCTACAGTGGGGAAAATAAGTATTTGATCCCCTGCTGATTTTGTAAGTTTACAAAGACTTGAACAGTCTATAATTTTTATGGAAGGTTTATTTTAACAGAGAGAGACAGAATATCAACAAAAAATCTAGAAAAAAAAACATTAAATAAAAGTTATAAATTAATTTGTATTTAATTAAGGGAAATAAGTATTTGATCCCCTACCAACCAGCAAGAATTCTGACCCCCACAGACCGGTTATGTGCCCATGAGGCACACAAATTAGTCCTGTCCCTGTATAAAAGACTCCTGTCACAGAATCAGTTTCTTCCATTCAAATTTCTCGACCACCATGGGCAAGACCAAAGAGCTATCAAAGGACGTCAGGGACAAGATTGTAGACCTGCACAAGGCTGGAATGGGCTACAAGACCATCAGCAAGAAGCTTGGTGAGAAAGAGACCACTGTTGGTGCGATAATTCAAAAATGGAAGAAATACAAGATCACAGTCAATCACCCTCACTCTGGAGCTCCATGCAAGATCTCACCTGGTGGGGTAAGAATGATTCTGAGAAAGGTGAGGTCAGTCCAGAATTACACAGGAGGAGCTTGTCAATGATCTCAAGGGAGCTGGGAGCACAGTCACCAAGAAAACCATTAGTAACACACTTCGCCGTAATGGATTGAGATCCTGCAGTGCCCGCAAAGTCCCTCTGCTCAAGAAGGCTCATGTACAGGCCCGTCTGAAGTTTGCCAATGAACACCTGAATGATTCAGAGAAAGCTTGGGAGAATGTGATATGGTCAGATGAGACCAAAATTGAGCTCTTTGGCATCAACTCCACTCGCCGTGTTTGGAGGCAAAGAAATGCCCGGTGGGGATGGTGTTCTTGGGGTCATATCCAGCATTTCTCTGCTCCCAGCTCCCTTGACATCATTGACAAGCTCCTCCTGTGTAATTCTGGACTGACCTCACCTTTCTCAGAATCATTCTTACCCCACCAGGTGAGATCTTGCATGGAGCTCCAAAGTGACTGTGATCTTGTATTTCTTCCATTTTCGAATTATCGCACCAACAGTGGTCTCTTTCTCACCAAGCTTCTTGCTGATGGTCTTGTAGCCCATTCCAGCCTTGTGCAGGTCTACAATCTTGTCCCTGACGTCCTTTGATAGCTCTTTGGTCTTGCCCATGGTGGTTGAGAGATTTGAATGGAAGAAACCGATTCTGTGACAGGAGTCTTTTATACAGGGACAGGACTAATTTGTGTGCCTTTTGTGCACATAACCGGTCTGTGGGGGTCAGAATTCTTGCTGGTTGGTAGGGGATCAAATACTTATTTCCCTTAATTAAATACAAATTAATTTATAACTTTTATTTAATGTTTTTTTTCTGGATTTTTTGTTGATATTCTGTCTCTCTCTGTTAAAATAAACCTTCCATAAAAATTATAGACTGTTCAAGTCTTTGTAAGGGGGTAAACTTACAAAATCAGCAGGGGATCAAATACTTATTTTCCCCACTGTATATGGTAAAGTGTAATTAGTTACTTAAGACAATGTGTTTTACTGTTCTACAGCACAAAGGCAGTAGGGTTTATACCACTTCAGCTGGCACTTGGCGTTGCTCAAGGTGATCTTAGGGATAAAAACGAAATCCATGAAGTCTCTGCCAAACAGTTCTTACTTTGATGTTGAGGCAGGCTGGCACTCGGTGGTGAGTCTTTAATCCAAAGATGGGTGATTTTTATGAACACACTATTTATTTATTAGGATTTTAACGTCATGTTTTACACACTTTGGTTACATTCATGACAGAAACGGTAGTTAATTGTTATGCATTTAATGTCAAACACAGTCATGGACAATTTTGTATCTCCAATTCACCTCACTTGCATGTCTTTGGACTGTGGGAGGAAACCAGAGCTCCCGGAGAAAACTCACCCAGACACATGCAAACTCCATACAGAAAGAAGCCAGACCACCCCACCTGGGGATCAAACCCAGGGCCTTCTTGCTATGAGGCGACAGTGCTACCCACTGAGTCACCGTGCCGCCCATGTACACAATATGGCACTAATTGGACCTGTGTTGTTGCTCCCAAATTAAAGGTGTTTTTTTATTTATTTAACAGTAACAGCAGGGGAAAAAATTAGGAAATTTCCAATAAGCAAAATTTATCAGTTACATTGTGAGAGTAACCAGGCTTCTCAATGTACCCTCAGTGTTTATCTTCCGATGGTTGTTCCGTAGGCAATTTGATTGTTTACACATGAATTAATCACTAATGCAATAAATGCCTCTGTGTTAAACTAACTGCTCAGTCTGTAATTAATGGATTTCATTTTCTAGAAACTCCAATTCTGAGTTCTATGAGCAGATCTCAGGTCCTTCAGTGCAGTCTAGTGTGTGATGTGACTATGCACTGAAATGCAGGTTTGTCTCAATTAATGAATGTCATTAAATTACCATCATTCTAATAAGCCTGCCACTTGTCTATACCTCTGCCTAAGGCATTTGCATTTGATAGTGAAAAAGACAATTTCACTCAGTACACAAATCACACCTGTAGTCTCTCCTGGGCAGTCGGCTTCCGCAGTACAGAGACAAACAGATCTGACCGTACATCAGTCATTAGACGAGAACAACCCCAGAACCATAACAGTGCTGGAAAATATCATTAGAAAGGAATCCCTGGAGACCTACATCTGTCCATTCAGGCAGGAACCAGCAGTAGGGGTCACAAAAAAGGTGAGGAAAAATTATACCTACAGTCAGAAAGGCACCAAACAAGCTCTAATACACACAAACACACACATGAGTGTAATATGTTACAGGAAAGGCACTCAGTGTTTACATGCTCTCATGGGGTGCTGCCAGGAATTTTGGGCCCCGCGAAAAGATCACACATTAGGCCACACTACCCCTGAAAACAAGACTGTTACTCTCTATAAGAAAAGTGCTAAAGGCAGTTTTTTACAGTTTAAATGTCATTTTAATGATAAAACTCTTAAATGTAAAATTCTTTCTTCATAGTTTTCTTTCCTTTCATGTTGGTAACCAGATTGCCTTTAAAAAGAGACATGGCGCTCCACTCCTCACTTGCAGTTCACTATTTTTTTTTCTATTTTATTTATGCATTTTCTCCCATTTTCTCTTAATTAAGCATAGTCATTTTGTCTTCCGCTGCTGGGGGATCCCTGATTGCAGTCGAGGTGGGTATATTTCTGCTCACACCTCCTCCAAACCACGCACAGCCCTTAGCGGAACCCTTTTTCACCTATGCACTCTGCACAGGCACCTCTCTATCTGCCAATCAGGGTCCTTACACAGCGTTTGAAGACCCCACCCACATAGTCCTGTCTTCCAGCCCTGGCAGAACAACGTCTGCTGCAGGCACTGCCAATTTTGCCCGCTATATGGTGCCCAGCTGACCGGTGGCAACACCGAGTTTCGAACCGAGGAGTTCAGAATCTCGGCACTGGTGTGCTAGAGGAATATCCTGCTGTGCCACCTGGGCACCTGCAGTACACTATTAACCAGTATCTTTAATGCCCTAAGGCTTGAGAGCGGAATGAACCATTTCATGTAATTATTGCCAAACGAGAAAAAAATAAAAGCTAGTTTTGAATAAAATATTAAATTAATAATTATGGATTTAATAATTAAACATTGAGAGAAAAATATATTCTAGTAATTTTAGTGCCAGTCACAGGCCCTTAGAATCAACCTAATGTTACAAGAAGTAAAGCAGTGAGGTGGCAGAACTGCTACTTTAACATGAGTGAACTTGTAGTTATTTATTTATTAGGATTTTAACGTCATGTTTTACACACTTTGGTTACATTCATGACAGAAACGGTAGTTACTGGTTACACAAGATTCATCAGTTCACAACTTTAATGTCAAACACAGTCCTGGACAATTTTGGATCTCCAATTCACCTCACTTGCATGTCTCTGGACTGTGGGAGGAAACTGGAGCTCCCAGAGGAAACCCACACAGACACGGGGAGAACATGCAAACTCCACACAGAAAGGACCCAGACTCCACCTGGGGATCGGACCCAGGACCTTCTTGCTGTGAGGCGACAGTGCTACCCACCGAGCCACTGTGCCAAGTGAAACTTGTAGTTAAACTATTTTGATGATAATGCTATAGAGCAAAGCTAATAAACACTACATTTATGATATTATTTAATTCATCATCATTCTGTATATGATTCCAGTTTGCTTAAAATGACAATTATGTCTGATCACTATATGGTTCAAATGTTTGTTTTCAAACGTTCTGGTGAAAGAACAGTGAGTGATGAGCAATATTTCAGTGCAGTGTTTCTGACCATATGTTGCTGCAAATATCCAAAAGATAAAGCAAATATTGGGTTATATGTGCAAAGTAATCAGATTAGTACTAACAACCCACTGGCTTTATTGAATTTTTGGTTAAAATCAGATAGCAGCCATCCTCTAATCTAGTTTTCAGAGCAAACAATTTACATTAGCACGTGAACAATCAGATAGAGGCAGAAATCTAATCATTATAAAATTATTAATGTGGATTTAAATTCATTTCTCCTTTTGTCCACACTTTATTACTCTGAATTTAGTCACATGAAACATGTTGCTGTCTGTGTGTCATCTTTTATACTCTGAAAACAGCACAAATAAAAGGCAACTGAGTCTCCTATTAAACTTTTATATTATTGAGCTTGGTTTAGCAATTAAACTTTTATTGCCTATGTAGGGTTCCACAAAGAAACATGAAAACATGGATCAAAGCCAGAACCACTCCAATTCAAAGGGACCGAAACCCTCTACACCCATCTAAAGCATCCCTGACTAGACGCTGTACACCACTGCAGTTACAGCTGGCCTACATTTTCATAAGTGCTGAACATTTTCCATTAACATCTGCAGCGTGTGTATAATACTGCATATCATAGGCATGCTGTTAAAACCTCTCACAGCATGAAAATCCTCTCGTTTGCTCAAAGATTAGCAAAGTAGAAAGGGAGCGGGACGCAAACATGCAAAGAGAGCTTTGCTTTGAAGATCACTTTGACAAGAACATTTGGGAGCTTTTCACATTCACTTGGTTGGACCTAATTTTGGTACAGGAATGGATATTAACAATACAATGCCAAAAACTAAGCCTAAATAAAGCATAAATATAAATTTTATTCATTTGAATCAATTGCTTTATCTTGGTTAGGGTGTGGGAGCTCTTATATGTGAACACCAACCTGACATTCAAGTGTTCAAGGTGTGTTACACCCATGAAAACTAAGGCACTGTCACAAAAGCTAAAAGGAGATCATTTCATTGTGCCAATGAGGCAATGGATGGAAGAATATTTCCAAGACGTTTCACTTTCGGGAGTCCAAGGGTTTCAAATTCATAGTGAACTTTCCTGGCCATGGGAGTAAGCCCAAAAGTTATCTAGAAATGAAACACCTTATGCCTATGTCGAACTACACGATTTTTGCCCTGATTTTCACTCGCTGACAAATTGCCGACAGATGTGCAAGCTCGGAGGCAAATCAGCCATTGCTTGGGGCTTGAAAATCGGCTCTAGATCACTATGTTTGAACTGTTCAACGACTTGATCCGAGCGGCTTGCCAATCGCTCGCAGACTCAAGAAAAATATCTAGCATGCTAAATATCTGGACCTGTCGGCAACTCAAAAACTTGCAGAAGAGTGATTGCAGATAGATCGCAGACTCCCGATACCAAGAGATCAAGGTGTGCAGTGTTAACTGTACAGCCATCTGAACACCTTAAATTCCATGTCATGTGATCAGGACAACAACAAAGATCCATATTTTACAGCAGAAGTCCCACAGGATGACCCGATGAAGGCTGGGACAAATGTGTCAGTGGCAACCATAAGAAGATCACTTAACAATCAAGGGCTTGCATTGCTCTTGACAAAGAAGCACAGGAGGGGTTGACTGAAACGTGGCAGAAGAAATTGAAAAAAAAATTTTTTCCCTTTTTTTCCCCCTTTAGCTCATCCAATTGTTCAATTTGCATCGTGCTTCCTCTCTGTCTATGCTGAACCCTGCCCTGACCGAGGAGGTCAAAGCTAACCCATATCCCCTCTGAAACATGAGCAACAGCCAGATGCATTTTTGCCACCCACACATTGATGAGTTTGGCGCCACCTAGCGTTGCATGCGGAGAGACACACCCTAAGGGCACTCTTCCTCATCTCTTGTGCAGGCGCCTCTAATCAGCCGGCAGAGGTCGTAATCGCATTCTGAGAGAGACCCACATCCGGTTCTTTGTCCCACCCCCCAACTGAGCAACTCGGCCTCGAACCGGTGAAGCAGAGCTGGATTCGATACCACGTACTCAGAATCCAGCCCTGGTTGCAGCGTGTCTTTTTACCGCTGTGCCACCTGAGCAGCCGGGATTGAACTTTTTTTTGAGTGACAAATTAAAACTGGAACTGTCATAATACCATATGGTTTAGCAGTTTGTCTGGTGCAAGAGAGGTACAGATTAAAACCAGAATACTACTATCCCTATGGTTTGTTTTTCTGCTATAAGAAAAGGCAATCCTGACTGTGTGACTGCCATCATGGATTCACAGAAATGCCAAGGCATTATGAGGAGGAATGTTATGCCTTCTGTGGTGAAAATGGGACTTTCCAGCAAGACAAAGATTCCAAATACAAAGTTAACCAAAGCTCGGTTAAGGAGTTAGTCATGTTATATTCTGGAGTGGCCTTCTCAGTCTCTGGAAATCCAATAAAAAATCTTTGGTGGGTTGCAACACCACAGCTTTTAAACATCAATAAGTGGGAAACTTTTGCATGAGAAGAAATAGTGAGGACTCCATAGGAGATGTCAGATGCTTGTTAGCACTTGGACATTTGTCAGAAGAACTATTTTTTTCCACTTAAACTAAAAATTATGTCGATTTTTGTTCTTAAAATTGCTTATATATATCAATAAATATTCTTCCTCTGTTAACTAATAGATCTTGCTGTATATTTTCCTTCAGTACTATACACATCACTATAACGTCTTTAATGAATGCCTTTATTTGTCATGTATACATGTACACATGTACAGTACAATGAAATTTTTTTTTCGCATATCCCAGATTGTTTGGAAGCTGGGGTTAGAGAGCAGGGTCAGTCTTGCTCAAGGGCCCAACAGTGGCTACATGGCAGAACCAGGATTTTAACCCACAACCTTTCGATTACTAATCCAAAGCTCTACCCACTGAGCTACCACTGTCCCACGGTGGGGGGATGAATATTCCTTTTTTAATTGCAGTTGTATTATTTTTGCTTCTTCTATATTTGAACATGCACAAGATTGCCAGTAAATATAAAAAAGCCTTTTTAAATTTACTGAATCAAGCAGTTGTGAACTTTAAGCCTCGCTTAACAGCGGCAATCAATACCACAATACCGTACCCACTTAGCCACTACTGCTCCCTTGTCTAACAAAAGCACATGATGTGCAAACTGCAGATCACCCTATACCACATGTACACTAAAAATCATAAATTGAAGGAGATACCGACCTTGCACGGTGAGCTCTGCCTGGATCTCCAGGGTCTCGTTGCCATTGTCTGCCTGGCAGATGTAAGATCCAGCATCATCCTCGGTTACATTTATAATCTGTAGACTTCCTCCTCCAATCACAGCAAACCTCTCCTTACTGTGGAATAAACACAGGACTCATTTAAGTAAACCAACCTTTAAGAGTTACGCTGACACACACACACACAGACACACACAGACACACAGACCAACTATTACATGGAAGCTTGCAAATAAGAATGAAGAATGCTCCCCAATGAGCATGAAAGTTGTTATTTGGGAGATTAACACCTTCTGACAGCATGTTCATCACACAACAATGCAGCCATAAGCACTTCTCTATGTAGCACCGAGGGGGCTAGTTAAAACATGCACCAAGCTGTCGACTCAAAGATTTTGATTAGGATACATGCTAGCCATAGTTAGTCCAAGTATTTGGACATAGCTGTTGACTTGTTTTTATATATCATAGTAAGATGAGACTTTATTGATCCCCTTAGGGAAATTAATAACACTGGCTGATGATTCAAACTGAAGTTTCCAAACTGTTTTCTGAAGTGCCCTCCTTTTGTGGATTAGAATATTTTCAAACCCCTCCACTTACACGTACATGTATTTTGCTTCACTGGAATTTATTTTAAACATTGTAATCAATACAAGATTGCAAATTCTTATATTCTTATAGTGAAATAATTATTCGTGACATGCATTATGTAACCTATAGTTCTACTGTGTATCAGCATTTATTGCTTGCAGCATATTTCATCTATGCACAAAAATGGCTTTAAAACTTAACCAGCTTAATGAAAGAAAAAAATAATTAACATCTGAACATCTGCTTGTACTTTTAGCTGGAAGTCTTATTACAAATTTGTCCATCTTATGCTAGCAGAGCTCAAACATGGCTCATCCATTTGCCAATTTGCCTTACTGTAAACCCCTTCCTCCAACCATTATTATTATTATTATGTTATTTCCACCAAAAAAAACATTATTACTATGTACAGTCTGTGGTCAAGTAGATTTGTACTGTTAACCAGCAGCTCGATACTGATGCAAAAGTGTGAAAAGAAAGAAAGAGAGTAAGTAAGAAAGAAAGAAAGAAAGAAAGAAAGAAAGAAAGAAAGAAAGAAAGAAAGAAAGAAAGAAAGAAAGAAAGTAGGAAAGAAAGAAAGAAAGAAAGAAAGAAAGAAAGAAAGAAAGAAAGAAAGAAAGAAAGAGAGTAAGTAAGTAAGTAAGAAAGAAAGAGAGTAAGAAAGAAAGAAAGAAAGAAAGAGAGTAAGAAAGAAAGAAAGAGAGTAAGAAAGAGAGTAAGAAAGAGAGAAAGAAAGAGAGTAAGAAAGAGAGTAAGAAAGAGAGAAAGAAAGAGAGAGAAAAAGAGAGAAAGAAAGAAAGAAAGAAAGAAAGAAAGAAAGAAAGAAAGAAAGAAAGAAAGAAAGAAAGAAAGAAAGAAAGAGAGTAAGTAAGTAAGTAAGAAAGAAAGAGAGTAAGAAAGAAAGAAAGAAATAAAGAGAGAAAGAAAGAAAGAAAGAAAGAAAGAGAGAGAGAGAGAGAGAGAGAGATTGATTTTTTTTTTTTTGATTTTTAACCAACACTTTATTAAATCAGTCAAACACAGAAATCAAAACAAAATCATACAGAAATCAAAAACAAAACCAGAATCAAAAGCAGACCACAAACATGAGCATCAGCTCCAAGGGCTGGAAAGAGCCAGCTCCCCTTCGTCCACACTGCACAGAACATCTTTATAGCACCACTCCAACTCAAACACCTCTACGTTGTTCATGGCTCTATAGAAGCCAAACTCCAGGAGAATCCTGGACTTCACCAAAGCCATGAACAATGGTAGAACATCCTGCCCCGACTTGTTCTCCATTTTGTTCCTCCTGGAGTTATAAATGGCCAGTTTTGCTTGGCCGACTAAAAAATTAAGCAGCTGCCATTTAAAACGATCTTTTTGTCTATAGCCAGTTCCAAAAATAAAAACACATGAGTTAAAAACCTCCCCACTCTTTCTAAATAAAAAACAAAGTGTAGTAAAAAGAGACTTAAGTCTCATACATTCTAAAAAACAGTGAAAAATGGTTTCTCTGAGCCCACAGAAAGGACAACCATCACTAACCTCTGGGTTAATGACTGATACAAAGGCATTAACAGCTAAAATGCCATGTAAAATTCTCCATTGGAGATCGCCAGACCTTTTTGTAAGAGGGGGTTTATATAGTACCCTCCAAACAGGCCTTCTGTCCATCTCTACCCCCAGCTTGTCCCTCCACACCGTGTCTGACCTACCATTTAACACTGATTTGTTAAGAACTTTAACAGAACATTTATACAGCACTTTGCCAGACACAGTGTGAAGATCCAAGTCCTGCAGGTCAGACATGTCCAACAATGGACCTGCCACATTGTCCAGGTTTGGCTCAAGTACAGTCTTTGGGAAAGGGTCCTGTCTGTCTGGCCTGACCCGACCATTCTTGTATTCCTGCAGCAAAGACAGTTCCTCACATGAGAGCCTGCCCTTCCATGAGGCAATGATGTTCTCTGTCTGGCGTAAGGACCGTAGACCCAGCAAAGACACGACAGCCTGGATATTATCCAGGCCTGGTCCTGCAACGTCCACCAAAGACCGCAAAGTTAGTGTCCTTGAAGTACAAAGCATATAACTAATCCCTGGTACTCCACCACCAGAAACATCCAGCCGAGCTCCTTTAATTAAGGGCTCCTCCAGAAGCCAGTGCAACGATGTTCCTCCCAGCCTGTGGTGTTTAAAAAGTCCCCATATTTTAAAAAGTCCACGATAAAACAGAGGTAATCCACTCAGGCGCAGTTGCTTAAAATCCATTAAGAACAGTGCAGTGTCCAGTCCTAGTCCATCTAGCTGACGTAAAATAGTGCAGGCCGCCACTCTCCACACCAGGTCCTCAGGTCCTGTGAGGAGTTTCTGTAGGAATTGCAAACGAAAAGTTGCCAGTCTGCTGCCCAGGTGCACCAGCCCTTGTCCACCTTCTTCTCTGGGGAGAAACAGCACTCCTTTGGGTACCCAGTGAAGCCGATCCCAAAAGAAATCTACCAGGATCGCTTGTAGTCGAGACAGCAGGCCAACAGGGGGGTCTACACATGATAACTTATGATAAAGCATTGATGCCACTAAATTGTTAATCACAAGCACCCTCCCCCTAAACGACATTTGCCCATGGATCCATTTCCATCTTGTAAGCCTGCCTGACATCTGTTCTACCACACCCTCCCAATTCTTTTGTTGAGCAGCCTCATCCCCTATAAAAACCCCCAAATATTTAATACCCCCCCTCTTCCAGGCTAAGCAGGCTGGTAGAGTGGGCAACTTCCTCAACTGTTGTCCTACTGCCAGAGCTTCACTCTTTCCCCAATTCACCCTGGCGGCTGAAATAATCCCAAAATTGTGGACAATTGAAGTAAGTCTATCAATGTCTGACTGCCCCTTTACTAAAACTATAATGTCATCAGCATAAGCTGATAACTGATGTCGGGATTGGCCATCCTGTCCCAAATCCACCCCCTCAATGTCTGAGCGAAGCTTATTCAGCAGTGGTTCAATGGCCAAGGAGTACAACATCCCGGACAAAGCACAACCCTGCCGAATGCCCCGACAAACTTTAAAAGGAGCACTTAGCCCACCATTAATCTTTAGTAGACTTTCAATGTCTCTATACAGTACTCTGATCATGTTAATGAAAACTGTACTAAAACCCAGAGTCAAAAGGGTTTGCCACAAGTACTGGTGTTCCACTCTATCAAAAGCCTTCTCCTGATCAATAGAAATGAGACCGAAATCAAGCTTCTGGACTCTAGAAATCTCTAAGACATCTCTGATCAAACAAATATTATCTCTAATGGACCTGCCAGGCACACAGTAGGTCTGGTCATGATTAATCACCTGCCCCATCACTTCTCTCAGCCTGTTAGCCAGTACTTTGGAGAAAATTTTAAGGTCAGTACACAGGAGACTCACTGGCCGCCAGTTTTTTATGTCCTGTAGGTTACCTTTTTTAGGCAGCAGGGTGATCACTGCCCTCCTACAGCTCAAGGGTAGGACACCATCCATCAAGCTCTCATTAAGGACATCCAATAGGTCTGTGCCCACTTCTGTCCAGAATGTCTTAAAAAATTCTACTGGTAAGCCATCGATCCCTGGAGCAGTACCACCCTCCATGCCCTGTAAGGCAGCATGTAGCTCTTGCTCACCCAGTGGCCTGTCCAGTTTCTTACTGTAGTGCTCCGAGAGTCTTGGCAACCCTGTGAAAAACTCAGCAGCTAAGTCAGCATCCTCCTTGTATTCACTCCTGTACAGTTCAACGTAGAACCGTACAGCCCTTTTACGGATCTCTGTTGGCTCTGTTATCTCCCTCCCGTCCTCAGAGCACAGAGCGTGAATAAACCGTTTCTGACCATTTTTTCTCTCCAAGCCAAAGAAAAACTTGGATGGGGCATCCATCTGCGACAGGTTCGTAAACCGAGACCGGACCAGCGCCCCCTGTGCCCTGACATCCAGAATATCTCTAAGAGTATTGAACTTGGATTTCAGAGCCCCGACATGACTCAAGTCTCCGGTGGAATCTACCAGCCCTTGTAGTTCACCAATCTCACGTTCAAGCTTCTCTATCGACCAAGATATATGCTTAGAAACATTGAAAGTGTACTGCTGACAAAGCTGTTTAACACACACTTTGCCATAGTCCCACCACTCGCGTAAGTTTCTAAAATGTTGTTTCTGCAGTTTGAAACCATTCCAATAAACAGTAAAAGCTTTTCTAAAATTAGCATCACTCAACAAGCTGGAGTTAAAATGCCAATAGGCGCTCTTAGGCTTAAGATTTGCAATAAAAACAGAGCAAAGAACCAAACTATGATCAGAGAAACCAACAGGAGAGATATCACATGATTTAAAAACATTCAGCTGGTATTTAAAAGAGTAAAAGTGATCCAGTCTCGCCATTGACATAAAACCATCTCTTGCATGCGCCCATGTATATTGTTTAGTGCCCTGATTGAAGACCCTCCAAACATCACACAAGTTATGAGCCTTCAATAACTCACGAAGAGCACATTGAGAGGCCGCGTGAGGTTCAGAATGGTTTCTGTCTAACGTGTCATCTTCAGTGCAGTTAAAATCCCCTCCCAGGAATAAAAAATCATCAGAGCTGCAGGTTTGCAGAGCTGTATTAACAGCGTTAAAGAAACCGACCCTCACAGCTCCAGACGTAGGAGAATAAACATTAAACACATTAATCTTAAAATGTTCAAACTGTGCACGCACAATCAAAGCCCTGCCTTCTACCACCTGCTCCACCTCATATGAGATTGGCAGAAAATTCTTAGCGAAGAGTACTGCAGTCCCACCCCTGGTTGAGCTCATGTGGCTAAAGAGAACTTTCCCATCCCACTCTTTCATCCACTCCACCTCATTAACCCCATCACTGTGCGTTTCCTGAACTAGCATAATATCAACACCTTTCTGTTTAATTAGTTCATACAACATCATTCTTTTCTGAGCATCTCGTGCTCCGTTCAGGTTTAAAGAGCCCACCCTAATGCTGCTCATATAAAAAATAAGAAAACACCACACAGGTAGTAGCAGACAAAGAAGCCAAAAGAGACTATGATGTATCAAAATCCTCTTCATTTTGAAGTTCTAATTTTAGTTTCAAAACTATCTTCTTTAATCTATAAACTTCCTGAGCTGTAAACTGTTCTTCACCCTCACCTCTAATGAATGTTTGGACTGATCTGATAAATAATTTTCGATCAGGGAAGTGATTTCCAATCACAACACCCTTCATATTTTTTGTTTTGCTAGACCTCTGCTTCCCCTTTTTATCACATGTCTTTACCTGTTTCATTTTTCTTTTCCCTGAGGAAACTCTAAAGCGAGTTTCCTCTGCCCCATTTTCAGTCTCCATGTCCTCCCCACCCAGAGTCAGGTTTGGAGCAGCTACAGCTTCCTCACCCTCCTCAACTCCAGTGAGACCAGAACCCACCTGCTGTACATCAACATTATCATTATCAACTTCAACATTAGCGCTTTGTACAGTATCAGGCTGATCTACCTGACATTCCTCTCCCACCTGTATCTGTATATCAGCACCTGCTCTACTAACCTCTACTTTACTAGGTCCAGCCTCAGCCCTCACCTCCTCCACTGTAGCAGGCTCAGGCTCAGGCCCAGGCTCAGGCTCAGGCCCAGGCTCAGGCTCAGGCCCAGGCTCAGGCCCAGGCTCAGGCCCTGTACCGGCCTCCGCTCCACCAGCATGTACAGAGTCTGAGACCTGTGAGGTGCCCTCCCTTGCCCCAGAGGGACATGAGTGCTTTAAGTGCCCTTCTTGTCCACACCCAAAACATTTCATTGTCTCAGAGGTAACAAAAATCACATAGTTAAAATCATCAATTTTAAATTTAAGAGCCACATTCACTTCATCAGCCCCGTTGTTCAATATCATAAAAACCTGGCGTCTGAAACAAACCACATGTTTTAACGATTGTGATTTGGTACTCAGTGGTATTTTCTTCATCTGAGAAACAATTTGGCCATGTCTGGACAATTCTGCTATTAAAAGCTCATTTTTCATGAAAGGTGGGACATTGGACAATATAACCTTTTTTGCAGGTCGTACAAGGGGCATTACAGACGCAAATGTCCCCTGTATCACTACACCATTCTGAACAACAGTATTGGCTTTTTCAACGCTGTCCAGAAAGATCACTACAGAGCTGTTCATTCTGGAGGCAGACATGATACTCCCACAGCCCACCACCTCCCCGACAGCCAGGCAGCACTCTTCTACCGAGCACCGGACCCCGGGGGCGATCTTAACGCCATGACGGCGAGAGAGCTGCTCAAAACGAGCGTTCTCCATCACCGCCGTAGCGACCGGCAAAACACCGGCAGCCGGCGTTTCACACGCGCACACCTCGCGCTTAAACACACACACACACACACAATTCTACTGTCACGAACACACCTACACTACTAAAAAGAAAGAAAGAAAGAAAGAAAGAAAGAAAGAAAGAAAGAAAGAAAGAAAGAAAGAAAGAAAGAAAGAAAGAAAGAAAGAAAGAAAGAAAGAAAGAAAGAAAGAAAGAAAGAAAGAACAATCAATAGAGTGCTGGACCTGTGGGAGCCTGATGGATCTCTAAACTCAAATCCAATCCTCCCCCAGTCTTACCAGTTCACTACAGACTATAAAGTGTGTGATTCATCTCATTCTTATCGACGTACATAGTCTTTTATTTAATTGACAGCAAAACTGATTTGCTCACTACACCACCCCTGTACCTTTTATTCAACATGAAGAAAGGCAACACTACCATCAATTCAGTTCAGGCTGGGTTATTTGTACTGCTCCCCTAACTGAATTTAAACTCCAAAGGGAATTTAATAATGAACAGATCCAATCTGAGAACAGTGCAGTATTTTCCACCCTTCTAACCTACTGTATTTTTTTTTTTTGCTAATTTCTCACAATTTAATAAAATAATATAAAATAATAAAAATTATATTATAAAAATTATATTATATATAATATATAAAATATAATTACATTTTTTATCTAATGCAATAAACAATGTTCGCTGGTAAATACAAAAAGCAGATATTAAATTTAGTATTATGTATTAAAGAAAAAATTTTTTTTGGTAATTTTTTTTAATACATTAATAAAAAGGAACAAAGTGTGGAAGTTTTTGCATTACATTAAACATTAGGCAGCAAGTAAACAATCAGTTCTTAAAGTGTTTGTTTTAAAATAAAAATAAAAATAGGAAGGTGTATGGATATGAGGGCCTAATTGTGATGGCTAGACAACTGTTGTGAAGCTCATGCCTCGACGGGTCAGAGCTGTTTTGGTGCCTATCAAATATTAAGCTGGTGGTTTTATTGTTATGGCAGATCGTTGACCATCAAAGAGATGATACCTATAATGACAACAGTCCAGACTAGTTTAAGATGTTTTTCAAGAGAATGAAAGATTCAAGAACCTAATGCAAGTGAAGCTGTAGAAAAAGTAAGCACAGAATGCTTAAAATAGCTTATGCTGCTTTACTGGTGATGTATATGTCTTCAATGACAATGAACTTCAAATGGTACACTAAGTATGTAAAAAGACGATTAAAAACTCAGCTCTTTACTAAGCACTTAAGCTGAGAACTAATAGTTTCTTATTTACGCTCTTATTCATTTCTTAGTACCTAAAAAATTTAAAATGGTTCCAACAGGGTTTCAGCAGATTTGTGTTCTAGGACTGTTGTCTACTTAAACTAGAGTAAGGAAATGTTTACTGTGGAAGCACTTCTGTAAGTCGCTCTAGGATAAGAGCATCTGCTTAATGCCGAAAATGTAAATGTAAATAACATTAAAAGCAGTGTAGTTACAGGGGTGCTTCTTTCACGATAAAATGAACAACACATACATGATTCAGCGAAAGAAAATAACGACTGCACCAATGCTGATCCCCAAAGGCTGGTTCTGCAAATGAACCTGATTGTGAATACACCCCTCTAAGTGTAAGCACACTGCAGCATCCAGTTATCCACAACAGAAACACCACTCAGGACCAAAAACAGAAGCCTTGACCGGATAAGGTGATATCCAATCTGGCCTTTTCTTTTTCAGACACTGTCATTTGTGTCTGTAGTCTTATGTCGAGGTTCAGATTGATTGGGTCACAGCTGAGAAGTTGCAAAGCCAAGAGTTGCACATGTTGAATCATGCCTGTTTCAGAGATAGCTGAAGAAGTTAGTTTAGGTGTACCTTGATCAGGGTCTTTCAAACCCTGGATCACGAGCCAAAAAAATCTAATGCCCAAACTAGTCGTATCCAATTACCCGATTGCATTCTGCTTCCTCTCTACTGATGCCGATCCCCACTGCTGATTGAGGAGAGCGAGACTGACACACGCCCCCTTCGACACGTGTGCAATAGCGACTGCATTTTTTCACCTGGACAACATTTTATATGCGGTTGAGCTTTGTGTATGGAGAGCCCCACTCTGATTAACGTGTTATTATTCGACTTTGTACAGTTGACGGATGGCAGAGCCGAGTTTCGAACCGACGAGTTTGAAATGTCAGCTCTGGTGTGCTAGCGTGTTTTACCGCTGTGCCACCTGAGCGACCTTAAGTAAACAAATTTAAACACGTAAACACGAAATTGTATGTGAATGCCCCCTTGTGGAGGCTTTATGTTACATTATTTATTTATTAGGATTTTAACATCATGTTTTACACACTGGTTACATTCATGACAGAACAGGTAGCTGGTTACACAAGTTCACGTCTTTAATGACAAACACAGTCATGGACAATTTTGTATCTCCAGGTCACCTCACTTGCATGTCTTTGGACTGTGAGAGAAAACCGGAGCACTAGGAGGAAACCCACACAGACACGGGGAGAACATGCAAACTCCACACAGAAAAGACTTGGGAATGCTTCACCTGGGAATCGAACCCAGGAACTTTTTGCTGTGAAGCGACAGTGTGAGCCACTGTGCAGCTCACTTTATGTTACATCTTGTAAACCACAGCGGGACCAGATTGTACAAAATGTGGCTCGCTTGAAAAAAACCCTGACCTAGACAACTCTCTCACCTTTTTGAATGGCATAGCAGTTCAGTGCAGCAGCTCCTATCCTATTATTCTATTAGCACTGACTGAACGGCTGCTTTAAGCTCAATTTAGGAGTCGACGTTTCACTGACACTATAGATTTGCATGGATTAGGAAAAGGCAGTAGAAGCACTCAAAGTCACTCAAGTGCGTCAGTTCTGCAGAAACACTAAATGATTGTTTACCTTTGATTTGTCAGGAAAGACAAACCATTCTGCTGACTTTGTTTACCTAAAGCTTGTGCAGTGCAAGCCAATCTTTAGATAAGTGTCAGAACTACAAAGCCCCTGAATGCAGCCAGATTCACAGACATAAAACAAAGGAGGTAAAACGCATGACTGGGAAAGCGATAAAGCGAGTCTGTGTTTGTGGAACATACCTAGCAGCTAGAGCAACTTAAGCCCTACATAACAAGCACCGCGACAGGCGGGCAAACTTTCTCTCGATAACACGAGCAAACTTCAAGCTACAAGGTTACAAGGGACAAAGAGAGTGCTCAAAACACCTCCATTTGTGTCTTTTTCTTACATGAAAACCCCAAAACAAATCGATCGGGAAATCATGTTCCTCCTGCTCACCGAGACAAAAGGCAGGAAATATATCTGAACATGTCTCACACACTCATCACCTTCAGTTCATGCTCTGCTGCCCAGCTCCCTGAGCCTGACACAACCTCAAATCCACAGAGGCTGCCTTGTTTCATCCTTTCACCCTCCCGTGCCCTTTCTTTTTTCACCGTTTTACCTTGACCTCTAATAACTTGCTGATAAACAGTGGTGACGGACACTGGAGGTTGACTAACCACCAAATCGAATAAATCTAAGGTACATAATGTTCTGTTACAATAGGAATCCATGGTGTAGCACTTAAACAGTAGACATACACTATTTGGTCAAATGAATATGAGCATAAATCCAAAAAACTGAGTTTAGGGGCTTCAAACACACTCCTTGCTAACAGGTATATGGCAGTTGTAGCCTAGTGGTAAAGGTACTGGACTAGTAATCAAAAGGTTGCTGGTTCAAGCATCAACACTGCCAGGTCGCCACTGTTGGGCACTTAAGCAAGGCCCTTAACCCTTAATTACTTAGTACTGTAAGCCGCTTTGGATAAAAGCGTCTGCTAAACGCCGAAAATGTAAAACGTAAATGTAAAGGCTATTCAATTAAATTTAACATTGACAACAGTTTGGATGGGATCTTTTCTATTTTAGCATGGCAGTGTGCTTATGTGCAGCACTGTGACTTGGTGGGTAGCACTGTCGCCTCACAGCAGGAATGTCCTGGGTTTAATTCCCAGGTGGAGTTGTCCGGGTCCTTTCTGTGTGGAGTTTGCATGTTCTCCCTTTCCTCCCACAATCCAAAGACATGCAGTCAGGTTTATTAAAGATACTAAAAAGTCCCCTTAGGTATAAGTGTGTGTGCATGTGTGTTGGTCCTGTGATGGACTGTCCTGTCCAGAGTGTCTTCTACCTTTGCCCAGTGAATTGGTCCCATTGTGACCCCGACTAGGATAAAGTAATGGCGAGCAGACAATGAATGAAGCTCATTTAAGGACATATAGGGACAGTGGTAGCTGATCAATCACAAGGGCTATCAATCTAAATGTTTAGAGTTTGAATCCCAGCTCTGCCATGCTGCCACTGTCGGGCCCTTGAGCAAACCCTCTCTGCTTCAGAACCAGAACCTTCCATATGGGCTGGGACACGTGAAAAAAGAATTTCATTGTACTGTACACCTGTATATGTATATATGACAAATGAAGGCATTCTATCTATTCTATTATCTCAAAGACATTTGTATTCTGTTGAGTTTGGTATGAAGAAACTTTAGTGGCCTGCACAGAGCCCTAACATCAACCCCACTGAACACATTTTGAAGAAACTGGAAAGTTGACAAAGCCAGACCAACATCAGGGCCTGATCTCACACAGGCTCTTAAATAAATGGACACACATTTGTACATACTCTCAGCCATCAAAAGTACAAGTGTGCTGGAGTTCAGTGATAGCATCTAGTGCATTCCAGCAAAGCCAAAAAGGGGCTTAAGTTAGTTTAAGGACAAACTGTTACAGAATGTACAGAACAAACTGGGCAAAATTGTTCACTGCAAGACACGCTGCTGTTTTTCTCCACCACAGGAGTAATTAGTTTTTATGTCTGAATAAAATGGGCAATAAAATGCTATTTGATTGGCCATTCAGTACACTAAGTAGCCTGTAAAGTACTATTATTCTACATCCTGTTTTGTAAACTAACACTTAAAGTACGTTAAACTATGGCGGCACGGTGGCTCGGTGGGTAGCACTGTCGCCCACAGCAAGAAAATCCAGGGTTCAGTTCCCATATGGAGCAGACTGGGTCTTTTCTGTGTGAAGTTTTCATGTTTTCCCCGTGTCTGCATGGGTTTCCTCAGAATGCTCCGGTTTCCTCCCAAAGTGCAAAGTACTACACAGTACTACACAGTTCAAAGACATGCAGTCAGGTTAACTGAGCCAGTTAAAAATTGTGTGTGTAAATGTGAGAGTGTGTGTTGCCCTGTGATGGACTGGCGACCTGTCCAGGGTGTTTCCTAACTTTCACCCAGTGAACTGTACCCACCACAACCCTGAGCAGAATGAAGTGGTGGTAAAACAGACAATGAATGAATATTACATTTTGAAGTAATTGTTAGCAGGGATCAAACCAAATTCCTCAAGACTCATGTTACTGTGCCCCTACACACTTGCGTACCAGTTGCGTCACCAACCAGTTTACAGATTTTAAAGTGATTTATAAATAGCCTAAGGGCATTTTCACATTTGCAGTTGTTCTTAATCGCAGTCTGTTTGGAGCCAGATTTCAACATTCTTAGGCATTCGGGTGCAGACTGCACCATGTACAGTGTATCACAAAAGTGAGTACACCCCTCACATTTCTGCAGATATTTAAGTATATCTTTTCATGGGACAACACTGACAAAATGACACTTTGACACAATGAAAAGTAGTCTGTGTGCAGCTTATATAACAGTGTAAATTTATTCTTCCCTCAAAATAACTCAATATACAGCCATTAATGTCTAAACCACCGGCAACAAAAGTGAGTACACCCCTAAGAGACTACACCCCTAAATGTCCAAATTGAGCACTGCTTGTCATTTTCCCTCCAAAATGTCATGTGATTTGTTAGTGTTACTAGGTCTCAGGTGTGCATAGGGAGCAGGTGTGTTCAATTTAGTAGTACAGCTCTCACACTCTCTCATACTGGTCACTGAAAGTTCCAACATGGCACCTCATGGCAAAGAACTCTCTGAGGATCCTAAAAGACGAATTGTTGCGCTACATGAAGATGGCCAAGGCTACAAGAAGATGGCCAACACCCTGAAACTAGGCTGCAGCACAGTGGCCAAGATCATCCAGTGTTTTAAAAGAGCAGGGTCCACTCAGAACAGACCTCGCGTTGGTCGTCCAAAGAAGCTGAGTGCACGTGCTCAGCGTCACATCCAACTGCTGTCTTTGAAAGATAGGCGCAGGAGTGCTGTCAGCATTGCTGCAGAGATTGAAAAGGTGGGGGGTCAGCCTGTCAGTGCTCAGACCATACGCCGCACACTACATCAAATTAATCTGCATGGCTGTCACCCCAGAAGGAAGCCTCTTCTGAAGTCTCTACACAAGAAAGCCCGCAAACAGTTTGCTGAAGACATGTCAACAAAGGACATGGATTACTGGAACCATGTCCTATGGTCTGATGAGACCAAGATTAATTTGTTTGGTTCAGATGGTCTCAAGCATGTGTGGCGGCAATCAGGTGAGGAGTACAAAGATAAGTGTGTCATGCCTACAGTCAAGCATGGTGGTGGGAATGCCATGGTCTGGGGCTGCATGAGTGCAGCAGGTGTTGGGGAGTTACATTTAATTGAGGGACACATGAACTCCAATATGTACTGTGAAATACTGAAGCAGAGCATGATCCCCTCCCTCCGGAAACTGGGTCGCAGGGCAGTGTTCCAGCATGATAATGACCCCAAACACACCTCTAAGACGACCACTGCTTTATTGAAGAGGCTGAGGGTAAAGGTGATGGACTGGCCAAGCATGTCTCCAGACCTAAACCCAATAGAACATCTTTGGAGCATCCTCAAGCGGAAGGTGGAAGAGCGCAAAGTCTCGAATATCCGCCAGCTCCGTGATGTCGTCATGGAGGAGTGGAAAAGCATTCCAGTGGCAACCTGTGAAGCTCTGGTAAACTCCATGCCCAGGAGAGTTAAGGCAGTTCTGGGAAATAATGATGGCCACACAAAATATTGACACTTCAGGAACTTTCACTAAGGGGTGTACTCACTTTTGTTGCCGGTGGTTTAGACATTAATGGCTGTATATTGAGTTATTTTGAGGGAAGAATAAATTTACACTGTTATATAAGCTGCACACATACTACTTTTCATTGTGTCAAAGTGTCATTTTGTCAGTGTTGTCCCATGAAAAGATATACTTAAATATCTGCAGAAATGTGAGGGGTGTACTCACTTTTGTGATACACTGTATGAAAGAAGTCCACCCCTGTAATTGGCGTCCAGTCCATTTTTATGACTTCACACAGAGGACATACCATTAAAATGGTTCAACTGATGCTCCAAAGATACAAATGCTGTATGGCTGTTTGGACTGGATTGGATGTCAAAATCAGTGTCAGACGAGCTTTCGGAGCTTCTTGCTATGGGGCGACAGTGCTACCCACTGAGCCACTTTTGTACCATCTTAATAATCTAGAAAACACCAAAATTGGCAGGTCTGCCATTGGTGCCGTGTTCTCTTGACAGATGACAGCAGGTCCATACTGAACATGTGACAGATGAAGATGACTTGGTAAAGGTTATGTTGCCCACAACATCATCTAGCATGACCGGTTTAAAGATACGTAGGTCAGTGATGGTCTGTGGAGGCATATCCTTGGATGGGTGAACAAGCCTTCATGTGATACTCAGTGGTTACACTGGGCCCTGAGGTCCTTCTGGTGCAGGACAATGCCCGAGCTCACGTGGCCAGCGTGTGTAAGCAGTTCCTGGATGATGAAGGCATTTCAACCTGGTGGCATCTATAATAAAAGCTATTAAAATTAGAGCTTTTCTATCAACCAGGTTTGAAGAGGTGCACTTTTTTCTAGTAGCTCAAATGACTGGTAAATTAAGCAATGATTGATTTACAACACGTGTCAAACTCAATGCCGACGGGCCAAATCCGACCCGCCACGTCATTTTATGTGGCCCGCGAGAGCTTAACTCTTGACACCTTTAGACCAAGTCCTTGGAAGTAGCACAGCTCAGAAAGTCACTTAAGAAAGCATAACAGACTTCTAACCAGTTATTAAATATAAATCTACAAGCTGGGTTGAAGTATTTGGTCATAAATCAGTTCCAGCTGGAGGTCAGAACAACTACAGTTGCCAAGAATTTAACTTTTACTCGACCAGCAGAGCAAATGAAAAAGTGCATTGACGAAGTAAATCACAAAAGAACCCACCAGAGATACGATTTGTAAATCTATTAATTCTAAACGGGATGTTAAAACCCTCTGTTAATAACAGCTTTAAAGACAGGAAGCAGAGCAGGGTGAGAGAGGTCGGCTGCAGCTCTTTATTTCTTACATTTATTTAAGCCTGGTGTGCCTTGTGTGCACACGGGGGTTGAACGCTCAGCAAAGGTCTCTGTCGGGCCTCTGAGGGTCAGAACATCGTGGATAACTCAACAGTATTAGAATGTATGAGGGACGGGCACGGTGCGGCGAGGGGAGCCATCAAGAATGCATTACGCTGTCGGAAGGCCATTAGAGAAGCAATTACAGTGCAAATGGAGTCTGCCAGCAATCTCTATTTCAGCTCGCCAAATGAGCAAAGACCCCCAATTAAACATTTAGCGGCTCTGCCCATCGCAGCACTTTGACGAGAGTCAGACAGGAAGAACAGAGAGAAGTGAGCATCAGAATGCAGGTGGCATTTGCTAGGGATGATGGGCATTTTACCTAGCGGACAGCCCAGACGACTCATCTCTTTATTACTATCAATTTACTCATCACCATTAATATTCATTACAATTACAAACGCCAGGACATACCCTGAGTGGAATACGTTCCAGGCACAGCATGCAAAAATAATAACAACATAATGGAGAACTGTTTTAGACCTTGACAACCAAATTTATCACTCATACATTTAATTTAGCAAACTAATTTCTATAAACTGTATCTTAATAATCACATTTTTCCAATTGAATAGAGCACGCACAATTTAATGCACACACAAGGGAATAGTTTTGCAGGTGGTGTCCACAGACAATTACTCTCTCTGTATCCTTCCTGGCTAATCTTTCTCTGTTTACTCTGTTTTAATATAATTACTGGTGGAATGAGGAGAAACCCGCAGCCCATTCAGGCTGCACGGGACATCCATACATGTCGTCGTAAGACGGTTTGCTGTGTCTCAGAGCACAATCTCAAAAGCATGGAGGAGATACCAGGACACGGGTCGTTAAACAAGGAGAGATGGGCAGGCCCATTGATGGATATCAACCCAGCAGCAAGGCGGTTATCTGCAGCTTTGTGTGAAGAGGAACAGGAGGAACACTACCTAAATTGTAGAAAATGACCTCCTGCGGGCTACTGGTGTGCATGCTTCTGACCTGTCAGAACCCAACTCCGTGAGGGTGGTACAAGGGCCCAACATTTTCTAGTAGGACCTCTGCTCAGTCAACTGTCATGCAGCTTGATTGGCATTCACCAGAGAACACCAAAACTGGCAGGTCTGCGATTGGCGCCGTGTTCTCTTGACAGATGACAGCAGGTCCATACTGAGCATGTGACAGATGAAGATGACTTGGTAAAGGTTATGTTGCCCACAACATCATCTAGCATGACCGGTTTAAAGATACGTAGGTCAGTGATGGTCTGTGGAAGCATATCTTTGAAGGGGTGAACAAGCCTTCATGTGATACTCAGTGGTACCCTCTCTGCTCTCAGATACCAGGATATAATCCTCAGAGCCATTGTCAGACCTTACACTGGGCCCTGGGTTCCTTCTGGTGCAGGACAATGCCCGGCCTCACCTGGCCAGTGTGTGTAAGCAGTTCCTGGATGATGAAGGCATTCCAACCTGGTGGCATCTATATTAAAAGCTATTCAAATTAGAGCTTTTCTATCAACCAGGTTTGAAGAGAAGCACTTTTTTGTAGTAGCTCAAACGACTGGTAAATCAAGCAATGATTGATTTACAACACGTGTCGAACTCAAGGACCGCCACGTCATTTTATGTGGCCCACGAGAGCTTAAAAGACATATGATTGTTGTGATGGTTCGAGTAGTTACAGAGACGTACTTATAATTTAATGCGACACCTGCGCATTTAAGCGGCAACCGTTGACATCGTAGTCATGGCATCTAACCTTTGGTAAGAAGCCATGTGACTTTCACGTTTTAGCGGCAAAAAAACGCAGGGTAAAGTCAGTAGTGTAAACAATAATAAATAGAAGTTAATTCTCTTGCAATCCAATACAGAATCATCGTCTGTAAGTAGTAGACATTTATATTCTCAGTTGTTTGTAAATGTTTAGTATGTTACAGCATTTCAGTTATGAATTTACCATAATTCCCTAATTAAATACGGTTGTTACCGTTACTACAGCAATTAGTATTTTTAACCAAAATGCTAACTCGTTAGCGCTATTTTACGTTTGGTTAAATTTCATATTGTACTAGATGTGACACTTAACTACAGCTATGTGCATGTACTGTATTAAGTTGTTTTTATTGTTTGTATTTTATAGTTTTACTCCATTCTGATGCACACAGTGTACAGTTGGGAAGCAAATAAAACCGACGTAACTGTATTCTGGAGGGAACGGTCTGTCTGTCTAGCTGAGAAAGGGGGAAAAACTCTTAGCAAAGGCAGAACAATTGTCTTAAATACACTGTAAAATCATACATGAACTGCATCTCCCACAATGCATGCCGATTGTGACCCGCAAAGTGACCGCATCCCGCAACTAGATGACAGTGTTTCCACATCAGCGTTTAACTGAGGCGGTTTCCAACGAGTGACGTTGAGAAATATTTACAAATTATCACAAAATGTACAAGAAGAGAAAATTGAAGCATAAGGAAGGGAATTAAATGATGGGAAAGTGAATACAAGTTTGTGCTTCAAAAAGAAAAACCAGTACGTCTCTTGTGTTATGAGGTCGTGTCTGTGGTAAAGGAATACAATATACATTATAAATATAGTATAAATACAGTATAAATTTGGCATTTTTACACCAAACACAGAATTTAGCCTCCAAGAAAAACAACAAATTGTCCAAGACTAAAAGGCAGACTGCAATCACAGCAGGATACGTTATAACCGGACCTTTGAGGGCCACCATAATGCAGATGCGGCCCTTGGTGAAAATGAGTTTGACACCACTTTACAAGATCAACCTAATTGAAGTGTTTGCAGTGCTTTTGCATCCCCCCACATTACAGTCTTAAAATTTTGACTTAGGATGGTACTATTATGCGTATAATTGCTGAAAGAATGATTTGTTAAAGAATCTGACATCTCTATTCCCTGTATGTGCTGCAGAAGCATGATTGCACAATCATAATTAATGAGCAAAAAGAACAGAGAATACTGGTGACTTCCTTAGGCTCTGTAAACAGCACAGTTCTTTTTCCTTTAAATATAGTCAGTTCCCAGAATATGAAAAAGTACCTCCACTTTAGGTTCAGAAGCTTAATTAATTCAATATATGTAAGCTGTAATACTCAGAGTAATTGACCGTTCCATAACTGTGAGTGGAGTTAGGTTGCCGGGAGGTTTGCACAGGCAGATGTAGACTCAAATGCATATATTTTAAGTCACCTTTGCAGCTCCCATTTTCCGTCTCATCCTATTCCTCTCATACCATCCATTTGCAGTTCAATCTCTTGGAAAAAAACAGCATACATTTTTTATTGGGAGCAGCAAAGAAGCAAAGAAGTCATCTCATCATTACTCTTAGTAGTCTGATGTCAGGACACTGGCTAGCACTGATAGGAAATATAGTAGAATTCCTCAAAGCCCAAAGACTGTGATCTACAACTCACTCATAGTGATTCTTATTGGACCAGTCACAACCTGGTTTACTTTGAGAAGAAAAATGTGTAGAAGAAAGAGCAATGCACAGAAAGTACAGAGTTTGGAAAAACAATCAGAGATAAAATCAATGTTAGTGGACAAGGAAGGCACTTTTTCAAGCTTACTGGATAAAAGACGGACACATTCGTTTTGTTACCCAAGACAGACTAACACCTTGATGGTAGAAATGCACAGATCTTGTGAAGAAAAAAAAAAAAAAAAAAAAAAAAAAAAAGGTCAGGTGTCAGTATTTCTTAGTCAGTATCTTGTGATACATTTAAATGTATTGAGTAATGAGTATTGAGTAATGTTTTGTGCTACATGGTCAGAAGTATGTAGACACCCCAATATCTCATCTGTATTTAGTTGTTGTTGAGGTCTTGTAATAAAACCATGTGGATTCATATGTAGTTGTTGGCATAAGAACCTGCACTGAATTTAAAAAGCCTACCTCTAATAGTTAGAACATCATTCTTGGAATTTGCTTTTGCCTGTCCACAATTCAGATTAGTGAGATTGGGCACTTCAAGCCTGGCTCAGAGTCTACAAGAGGCATGGTTTAGTCTTCAGACTGTCAGAGTGAGAAGCATGAAAATAAAAATGTAAAAAAGTATAATGGTGTTAAAGTACAATGGTAATGTGCTTTATATCACTATATTCAATGCTTGGCATCGCACATATTCATCTTGGATTGTGTGGTATGGTTTTATTCTGTCAGTAAAACCCAACTCGTAAAGCTCTATTGAATAGTTCTTGAGCCAATGGTGTAAGAAGCACTTAGAACAGTCATTATTGAGTGATGCAGAGACATTTTTTTATATTTAGCACTCAGTAGTCTGTAAGAGTGTATGGCCTATTGTTGCATTCAACTAAAGCCTGGAACACAGACTTTCTGATCTCTCACTGGTGGGTGCTTAATGAGGAATTTATACAAAAGAAAACTAGGAAGCATCTCATTAACCCTCATATTCACACAGTTTTGGCAGCTTCAACAATAGTAGCATTAATCTCAAATTGCTACTGGCCAGCTGGACATCTACACAGACATGATGGCCGAAGCCCTGCAAAGAACTGGCGCCCTGTTTAGGGAAGTCCTGCCTTGCAGCAAGAGTTTCTCAGTTCACCAATGACCAGAATATAGCGGTTAATAAAAAAAATGAAATTACTGTGGTATTTACTTCAGATCAGTTAACATATAGATTAGATATAGTTAGATGTATTTGAAATGTGGACTAACAACTCAAAGACCAAGCTTCATTGGAGGCATCCATAATAACATAATATTCAAACTATAATACTTATAATAACAGCACTTTCACATTAACATTCACCAGGGCACCTCTAGCAAGGTAAAACATGGACAAATGACTTTTGATTGTACAACATTGGAAATAGACTGGGTTGTGCTGAGGAGCTCTGTAAAATTCAGTCTTTGTTTATGGACATTACATGATAACATGCTCAATTTTTTTTTTGCAATGGTAAGGAACAGGTGTGGCTGAAGCAGCAGGACCCACTGATTGAAAGTGTTATAGTGAGTAGGTTTAGTTACTTAAAGTTTTAGGTTCCATCCAATATTTAGAGCTTTGGAATTGTTATGCATTTAAAGATACTGTCAAGTAAAAAATAATATATATATATATATATATATAGGGCTGTCGCGGTGACAGAATTTCCCCTTGCGGTGTTCAGCCTGTCTCAATATCGCGGTATGCGGTTATATCGCCATTTTTTTTTTTTTTTTTTTAATTACTTAATTTATCTGGATTTTAGAGCTATATAAACAAGCTTTATTGTTAGGCTATGATTCGGTATATTATTGATTTATAATGACAAAGATGGGACAGCTTTAAGACCAATGAAATGCGTGTTTATTGTTAAATACAGAACAGAGCAGGGATGCGCGTCTTTTCTCTATAAAAAAAGGTTTAAATAAGCTTCTAGCTTAGGCTAGATATACACTGTGAAACAAAAAAAAAGTGTTTAGGCTAAATATTTTAAATGCACATCTAATCAAAATATGGTAAAAAAATAGAATAAAGAATAAAGTCTGTAAGAGTTTAAACCTGCGTTATCATGCGCGCTAGACGAACCAACATGTTCACCTGATGTGTTTTAGAGAGGATCTGAGTGGGGTAGTGATGTTCCCCTCGGCACTAAAACCCTCTCTGATGGTGCTCGTTGCATTAATACACTGTAGATGTACTGTACCTGCATGCGACTTTAGAGATCAGAGAAAGTCTAGCAAGCCAGCAAGAGAGAATCTGCAGGCTGCAATGCCATATTAACCGTCAATTAAGTGTTTTAGTTCGCCAAGGCTGTTTAAATGTCATCTAAATTACAAGTATATTATTGAGTGTGAACTCAATTTAATCATTATTAAACTTGCCTATAATTCCTGTTGCGATTGTTTACATTTTAAAACACAAAGCCTGACACTCAGCAGCAACGCATGAGAACAGTTTGCGGGAAAATGTCGCTCTTAGCTAATTTTCATTATGAATTTATTTAACATTTATTACGCACGAATGTAAGCGTATAAAACAAGATGGACCCTGCAACAATAAAAAAAAAGAGAAGAAAGAAAGAAAAAACGTGAATATCGCGGTGTTGCGGTTGCTTGGCATGCCCTGCGGTTGGCTGGTCTATACCGCGATATTTCAAAATTGCGGTTAGCACGACAGCCCTATATATATATATATATATTAACAGTCTTTTAAAACAAACTTTTTAATAAACACAGAAGATAATGGCACTAGTAGTGATATAAAAAACCCTGCAAACAGCCATAAGCTAAGCTAAGATTTACCAACACTTAAAACTCAACTAGGTTATATACCTGAAGTCATAAATACAAGACACTGGGTAACTCCTATAGCCTGCTAACCAGATGATGACTTTTTCTTTCCATCCGTGAGATGATGCACTGAAGTGAGAAGACAATAACTTATTTACTTTGTAAATGCTAACACTTATCTCTAAACTAATTCATTTAAGCAGGGTAAATAGAATAAATGCAATGACATCAAAATGAGTGACTAAGAGTAGGTGGCTAGGGGACAGATTACAGCTGTGCTAAGAGTTGATTTACATACTGGATGGGCACAGGATGTGCAGCAGAAGAGCTATTTGTACATAGATGGACGGATGGATGGATAGATGGGTGGGTGGATGGATGGGTGGATGGATGGATGGATGGATAGACAGATAGATAGACAAATAGGTGGATGGACGGACGGACGGACGGACGGACAGACAGACAGATAGACAGATAGATAGACAAATGGATGGATGGATGGATGACTTTTTTAAACACAGACATTTCCCATTTCCCTATTTAGATAGATAGATAGATAGATAGATAGATAGATAGATAGATAGACAGACAGACAGACAGACAGACAGACAGACAGACAGGTGGATGGACGGATGGACGGATGGACGGACGGACAGATAGATAGACAAATGGATGGATGGATGGATGACTTTTTTAAACACAGACATTTCCCATTTCCCTATTTTCATTCAGCTTATTTTACTTACAAGCACAGCTCCACCATGGCAGAACACAACACAACACGCAAATCCAACTAGTATTCAATTTCCAAGATCACTTTGACACAAAATGACCTTAATTCAAAATGTAGTTGCTCCTTAACGCTTCAGGAAATAGGCACAAAATACTCGCATTATCGTATATTAGAAGCCAACGTTCTAACCCAGAACAACTATCAAAGAGGGATGCTAATGAAGCCACACTAGCACATACAATCTAAAGTCCTCTATTTTCCAAATGACTTCCCTTTAAAATAAGTGTGCATGTTAGAATTTAGTCCAGTTAAAACCAGAGGGTTACGTCTGCCATTATGCTAACACTATTGAAAGCAATTAGCACACTGGATAATAGCTCCTTTACATTCAGAAGAAGTGACCAGCGTGTGCCGTGCTTAAGCCAGAGTGAATGTACCCTCTCTGACTGCTTCATTAGAAGGTCGTGGCACTGATTTAGGCATAGTTTAGTTTACAGAAGAGGCTATATGAATGGTGGCTGTGTCTGGCTGTAGGTAGGCAAAACAAGAGCTGAAAAGTAAGACGAAGACTTAAGCATGGTTTATTATTGCTTTCAATCAGCTGTACCAGTTGCATATGTACTTATATGGGCGAGAACAAGGTAGACTGAAAAAGTCACTCTACTAAACAGTGTAAAAAATAAAGCACAGCATTGCTTCTTGTTTACGTGTTGGTGAGTGGTGTGAGTGATTCAGTGGTTGCAGAAGCTCAAAAACTGAACATCTGTAGCTCAGTGCGAGAAACCACACAGGTAGTTCGGTTTGTTGTTCTCCCCCGGTCTTTTCTTCTGTTGCCTTGGATTCCATACAATTGTACTCTATAGCATGTCAAATTAATCAAGCAGCGATGTGAGAGCATAAGATTTGAGACACAGTTCTTGAAAGCCCGTGGGCTGCAGCAGCAGCTGTCCTCTTCTCCATATTCACAATAATAGTGTAATTCACTGAAACATGGAAGTTTTTAGGGCTACAAAACTTTTAAGGGCATATTGACATCTGTAGACAGGCATTAAAAAAATAATTATCGACATTAAAATTGTTTTATTGCCATGCTTATTGTACTCTTCAAACGCAAAATGTCCAGACAGCGTCAGGAAACCGGCATTCATGTGCTGGTAAAACACCCGCCATTGGGCACTGTCATCATGTGGCCTTTAGGACAGCACACAAAAAGCAAAGCAAATATAGTTGCTTGTTTAAAAAGCCTCTTTTTGAGCTATAAACAAAATGATAAACTTTGAGAAATACTTGATAATACAGTGGGATTGAGATGTTTTGGATCAGTGTAAGCTATACCCTCCATTGAACATGCAAGGTGTCCTATTTTCAACTAAACTTCATAAATGGGAAGTACAAAAAATTGCATATTAGGGAGAATCTAGTCTTAATTTCTATACTGAAAGCCCTGACAATGAAGAAATTAGATATTCCATATCAGTGCACCTTTAGAAGTTAATTTATCTTTCTAAATCAGTGTATTTGCCACACAGAAACACTGGGCACAAGGCTGGAATGCATGGCACCTGTAGTCCTGGTTCCAATTCACCACTAAGCAGCACCATCCACCTTTTACATGTTTTTTATGTCTTGATCTTGTATATTTCATAAAACAACCTTGCAACCTGCATCCCCCAGCCATATACTGTACTTGTGTTATTAGTGAGTGTTAATAAGGTTTTTGTGATTGTGTGTAGTATTGTGACTGATGCAGTGAATTTTAGATACTAAAAGGCATGTAGGGTGCACTAGGATTTATCTTATTCAGGGCTGTTTCCAGCAGGAAACACTGGGAACAGAGCATGAATACTAAAGACAGGGTGCCAATCCATCCCAGGGCCATCCCAACCCAGACACAGCCAATCATGTCTGTATCCAATTAGGGTTTAGTTTTTAATGTCATGTATGTTCATTATATGTGTTGCTTTAGTTGTTATTGACAAGATTTTTCGGAGTGTTTTTTCCTTTTGTGTTGTTGAATAGTTCTTTTATGTTCTTTGTTCTTAAGATCGGTTGTCTTTCACTGTCACAAATAATATTTATTTAATGTCGGAGGACTGTGGGAGGAAACCGGAGCTCTAGGAGGAAACCCACACAGACACGGCGAGAACATGCTAACTCCACACAGAAAGGACCCGGCTGCTCCACCTGGGGATCGAACCCAGGTTGCTGTCATTCTGGTGTGTCCATTATGGCACCTTGTGCACACTCGTCTGTTGCCAATCTCTGCAGAGATTCAACCCTGGATCTCAGTGGTGGTGGGCTAGTATGATAGACTTCTGTACCAATGATTGCTCAGCAACTGCACTATTGATGCAGTGAATATGCAAGTAACCTCAGGTTTCTCAAGAGGATAAAAAATAAACTAGAGGCAGGATCTTAAGTCATGTTTGTTCTTTATTTTTGTATGTGCAATGGAAGCCCTACTTAAAGATACTGTGTAAACAGGGAAATCTGGCATTTGCAGCACTCTGCATACTTCCGTCTGATATTAAAATCTCCAGGCATTCGTATGTAAAGACTGCATTAAGTGCATAAGTGCATGCTCAGCAGATTTCACCCCATCACAAGTATCTGGTTGATGCAGAAAAAAACTGAGTGCTTGCTTTTGCACCAGTGTAGGAATATTTACTCTTTGCAAGCTGTGGATGATTGGATGACATAAAGTAAGAAAGCATCACATGGGAGAAACTTAACTCATCACACACACTTACCTCTCGTCTATAACCTTGCTGTTCTGAATCCAGCGAATGACCGGGAGTGGGAAGCCCTTTACAACACACGGTAATATCACAACCTCTCCCACAGGCTTAGACACAGCAGATGGGTCCATTAAGACTTCCATTCTCTCTACAGCAGCAGAATCTGACACACAGCAGAAGTGGAAACAAAAACCTTCATTAAAGTATGCACTAAAAACAAATTTCACTCTTCAAACACTCAGTGCGCCTTTGTTAAAGAGCAAATTAAAAACCTTTATTAAACCTTTATTTAATTGTCTGCAACATATTCCAAGAAAGTTGGGTCAGTAAGTATTTACCACTTTGTAATGTTGCCATTACTTTTCACCACACTTAAAAGACGTTTTGGCACCGAGGAGACCAAGTGATTTAGTGTTTCAGCTTTTATTTTGTCCCGTTCTTCCCGCAAACACGTCTTAAGATGTTCAACAGTACGGGGTTGTCATTGTCACATTTTTCATTTCAAAACTCTCATTTTCTATTGGGGACAGGTCAGGACTGCAGGCAGGCCAGTCTAGTACCTGCACTCTCTTCTTCCCCAGCCATGCCTTTGTAATGTGTGCAGCATGTGGTTTTGCATTGTCTTGTTAAACAATACGCAGATGTCTTGAAGGCAGCATATGTTGCGCTAAGATCTCAATGTACTTTTCTGCATTAATGCTGCCATCACAGAAGTGTTAATGACCTTAACCAAGGGCACTGACACAGCCCTATACCATGACAGACCCTGGCTTTTGGATTTGTTGCCGATATCAGTCTGGATGGTCCTTTTCGTCTTTGGTCCAAAGCACACGGCTCCCATTTCTTCCAAAGAAGACCTGGAATACTGATTCGTCTGACCACAATACAAATTTCTACTGTGTGATGGTCCATCCCAGATGCCTCTGAGCCCAGATGGGTACCATGGGGTGTTCAGAGCAACAGATGAGCTACAGTCAGTAACTGTAAAGCTACAAAGGTCATATGTATGGAAATAAAAGATGAATAAGATATAAAATAATCAATGAAAGTACCAGATAGGTGTACCTAATAAAGTGGTTGATGAGTGTACTAATTATCAGTCAGATATTTGATTCCACCCAGTGCATGCATCATCACATAAATCATAATGCTGGTAAGATTCATGGCTCATGATTTAGGTGGAATTGTTAGGCAGCGAAAATAATACAATAATAGACTGAATGTCTAAAAACTAAAGCAACTCAGAAATAAAAGCTATTGGCTATTTTTGCTAATGTGGAAACTCTTTAAATAAACATCACAGTGCATGGAAATTTTCTATTCCAGCATTAATCATATGCTGAAATGGAGAATTGGTGGGTTGATTGAAGCTGCAGATGAAAAAAATGTGCCTTAAAGTGAAATTAACATATTCTCCACACAAAAAATGTAAATATGCCATTTTGCTGTAGATTGTTCATGTACATGCTAAATTTATGCCCCACATATGTTAAACACAGACAATGTGCAGTACTTTGTTCCCTGTAAAGGATGAGCTAACTTGTTTTTACTGTAGAAATCAAACATTTTATGTTTAACGTCTAGCTGCTAGACATACAGAATGTTTTTAGCCATTTCAGCCTTTAATATTAGAGTAGTTCAATCAGCTGGTGCTGCCTGTGCTTCATATACACCATCAGCATCCTTTTGAGTGATGTACCAAGCATACACAGTTAAGAACCCACTACAAATAAATTTCCATACCTGTTAAAACTTCTACTTGGACGTCCTGGCTGGTCTTGGCCTGCCCCAGTCCTTCTATGATGCATCGATACTGGCCGGCATCAGCCTTCGAGGCATTGCTGATGATCAGGGCTCCACTGGGCAGCTGCACAATCCGGGTGTCCGCCTGCACGGCCAGACCGTTCTTCTCCCAGTGGGTGAAGGATGCCAGATCTGCACTCACCTCACAGATCAGGACCTCATTACCCCCGGGGTGCACAGAGACGCTCTCTGGATGGCTGGAGAAATGAGGCAGACCTGGCAGAGCAGAGAGAACAGGCTGTCACAACACAGAGACCATTATGAGGCATCAAGGTGACAATCAGCGCAGAGGTGCACTGCATTTTATCTAAACATCTGTCAGAATTACAACTGGCCATTGCTGGAGTAAAAAAAAAATAATGCAAATGACAAATTATCAGCACTGAAATACTATGACTTAGCGGTTGTTTAAAATAGTTTTAATGTGTCTAAAGTCAGATTTTAAAGTTGTTTAAACAATATGTTTGTTTAATATTATCAAAAAAGATGTAAAAATGTACATGGGCTTGAAGGCTGTAGTGCAGGAATGAATCCCCTGCTCCAGCTTTTTCTTTGTCCATGTAATCAGCAACAAAATTCAATCAAGCATTAGAATGCCTATTTATATACACATACATACATACATTCATACACACACACACACACACACACACACACACCAGAACATTAAAACTACACTCTACACTCAATGTCCATTTTATCTGCTCCAATTACCACATAGAAGCACTTTGTAGTTCTACAATTACTGACTGTAGTCCATCTATTTCTCTACATACTTTTTTTTAACCTGCTTTCACCCTGTTCTTCAATGGTCAGGACCCCCACATGACCACCACAGAAGCAGGTAGGGTCATTCTCAGCACTGCAGTGACACTGACATGGTGGTGGTGTGATAGCTCAGTGGTTAAGGTACTGGACTAGTAAACAGAAGGTTGCCGGTTCAAGCCCCGCCACCACCAAGTTGCCACTGTTGGGTCCCTGAGCAAGACCCTTAACCCTCAATTGCTCATTGTGTTCCGCTCACTGTGTAAGTCGCTTTGGATAAAAGCGTCTGCTAAATGCTGAAAATGTAAACTGTAAAATGTGGTGTGTGGGTATTATAACGGGGGAAAAAATAACAGAGGAAACAAAAATTGGCCACCCGGAGTCTCAGTAGATTATACGGCAGCAATCCAACGGGTGGCGCTCCAAGCATGAGGGGAGTGATTGGCGCATCAATAGAGAGATGAGTGACTGCAGCCACTGAACTGTGTTGCAAAGCAGTTAAGTGGGATTTCGTTATGAAAATCCTCGTGTCCTGTGTTAATTTCATTAAAGCTAATGCTCTTAACTACAGGCAGTTTCAGGAATTCTTGTCTGAGCTGAAGATGTGCTTTACTGAGATCCGCTGACTGAGTCGGGGCGAGTTTTGAAATGTTTTAACGACCTGCTCCCTGAGATCACCGCATTTATGCATCCAAAATCAAAACTCAAGCACATTGTTTAATTTTTATGCTTCTCTTTCCATTCTGAGCTCCCTGATCTCAATAAAACATGCACTCAAAGTAACTACCGTTTTCGGGAGCATCTACAGTACTTCTGTGAGCAGACTTTTTCGAATTTGAAACACCTTAAATCTCCAACCAGATCCAGACTCACTGATCAACATTTATTAGCTATTATGACTGGCAGTAACAAATATGGAACCTGACGCTTACTCTCGTCAGGAAAAAGCAGGCTCACAGTTCACACTGATTTTTTTAAGGAAACACTGTATGAGGTAGGATAATGGAAATTATTAAAATAAATAAAATTTCTGCATTATCATTATGAACTACAATTACACAAAGCACAGACAATACATCCAGTATACATAGTAAATAGCTTTTTTGGGTGTGTTTACTATTTCACCCGCGGTCCGGCCCCCCGAAACACTGAAGACAGTGAGGTGTTTAAAAACTCCATCAGCATTGATGTGTCTTATCCACTCATACCAGCACAACACACACTAACACACCACCACCATGCAAGTGTCACTGCAGTGCTCAGAATGATCCACCACCCAAATAATACCTGCTCTGTAGTGGTCCTGGGAGAGTCCTGACCATTGAAGAACAGCATAAAAGTGGGCTAGCAAAGCATGCAGAGAAACAGATGTACTACAGTCAGTAATTGTAGAACTACAAAGTGCATGTTTGTGTAGGGTAGGCTACAAACATGTTTGTGTAGTGTTATAATGTTTAAATACCTACAAGCAAGGGTTGTAATATGGTCCAATACACACATCACTCTCTAAAATTTTTGATCTCATGATAATGACACATTAGTGGAATCTACTCAGCAAAAGCACTTCTAAATAAAAGGCCTACACTACACTTTTGGGAGGCGAGGTTTATACTGGACTCCAGTAGCACTTCAGTCTTTAACAGCTTTGGTTATGGTGCCACTCTACATGAGTGTCAATGTACAAAAAAAGCCACAGTGATGTCCTAAACAGGACGCCACTGTAGTCCAGATGATACAGAGGAGAGATAGCACGTGTGTGAAATGACACCGGGTTGAGAATGGGCTGTTGACAGGTTTGTGAATGTGGCCTGCACTCCAAATGATGTTGTTAGATTCTGTTTGCAGACAAATATGTAACAGAGGTGGAATTGGCAGGGGAGTGCAAGTACCAGGACGATATACTGCCGCCAGGTACAACTGTGCAGTGATCATAAGCAGATTTCTGCAAATGATTTGAATGGGCATGTAAAAAGCTTTACAATGATGAATAAAACCAGAATAATGACACTACACGGTTTCCAGGAAATGAACAAAACCAGCTGTATTTAAGGCAGGTAATCAGGTTCTAACCTTGTTTCTCTGATTCGTTTTGGATTTCTATGAAACTGTATGTCTGGAAACTAGTCATTCATATGCAATTCAAGGATTTTTGTTCAGCAGCTTTGACAGCCTTTTTAAAAACCAAACAACCATTTGGAATCTAAAAGAGTAGGTCCATATTGGTTAGCTAGGCTTGTTGATGATTTACTGAAAAGAGCTGAAATGCCATTTTACCAGGAAAGACCGCTTTTAGGTTCTTATATGTAGGAAATGGGTGTACAATGGGTCACTGGTGCTATTAGTATTATGACACACTACTAGAATAGGTGGTTTGAAATGCTGCATCTGGTCTGGAATAGCATTGAGAAATGTTCTTTTTTCTCACATGAAGTTTGGAACAAAGTGGTGAGTCACCACCCATCTTTGTTAGCAAAGATTGAGCCTTTGGTATATCCTCCTGTTATATCCCATCATGATTTCCTCACCTGTTACTAATTCACCTGCATATTGTAAAATAATTAAAAATGGTGTAACTTGAATATTCTGTAAACAGTTCACTCTTATATTTCCTTACTGTTTCACTTTTAAACTTGTGTTATAGCTTGGGGTGCTGAGAAATTGTAAGAATCAGCTTTTCTGAGAAAGTCTAAAACACTCAATGTTAAAAAAATAGCTTAACAAGGTTTATTGTATTAAAAGAATGACATAGGAACATTATTACTATTATTATTATTATTATTATTATTAGGGCTGGCACTGATCCGATACTCAATATTGGCCCAAATCACTGGATCGGATATCGGAAGAAAAAAACACGTAATTCGATCTGATACCGTTGCCTAATGTAAAAAACACTTAATGTAAATGAGCCCATTGTTTGTGTGTAAAGCAAATAACACACGAAGATACGTTCCAACAGAGCGCCGTTATTGCCAGCTTACTCAGCAACTGCCGTAACAAGGTGCATCTTGATGACATCGTTAACATGTGCCACTCATCTACAACTCATCTCCACAGCCATTCAGAAATAAACCACACTGATCTACCTAAACTTTTACCATTTTAAAAAATCATCTACTACTGCCACATCTAAAAACACAACAAAAATCACTTTATAAATGATAAATCGCTCACCTAAGATAAATCTTGTCCCGGCTTGGAGATATCTCACATCCTCAATGATTAATCCATTAGTGTTATGAAATACAACAAATTACACCGTTTCCCGTTTAGCCACAGATGTCCTCCTCAAAATCCAGCAGGGTTTAATAATCTAAAAACGTGGCAGAATCTCAACTCTGGTCAATTCTAATTGGTCCATCGCGTTTGATTGACATCCACAACTTCCAATTGTAGACACTTTGGACGACACGCCGTAAAGCTAGATGTATCACGTGAACGACAGCTCGAACGTAAGTGAAACCAAAAATGCTGCTAAATGTTCTGTGTGTAAAAGTTAAAATAAAAACAGCAGTTTTACATAAGTGTGATGTTGTAGGTTCTGTATTTATTCCTTATTTACTTCACAGTCTGAGCATTGTTATTTAGATAGCTAGTTTAACCATGGTGCATTGAGACATGTATTATTACTGCTTAGTTGTTAGAGAAGAAATGATGGTATCGGATTGGTATAATTTGCAGCATTGGTATCGGACATAAAAAAGTGGTATCAAGTTAGCCCTAACTATTTATTCTCATAAGTTATCTCCACTGATTTAATTCCTTGGTCGCTGTTTTAGTAAACAGTTCACTCTTATTTTGAGTTTGCTGCAGGCATCAAATTTAATATCTGCTCACATTTACTTAAAACAACCAAGTTGGTCAGCCAACATCAATTCAATTCAGTTCAACTCAACATTAAGTTATTTCTTTGTACTTAAGGTTAAAAAGAATTAACACATTTTCTTGTTTTATTGAATTTTACCAAGTCTTCTAACTTTTCCAGAAATGGGTCTGTATATATGTACAAAATGAGAGCATTGGGTGCATCTTCTAAAACCAAGACACCAAAAAGCCAGACAGACATCTTGCCAGGCAAATCATATTGATTTCCATTAGCATATGCAAACATACTGCTGAAGTAACACATATGGAATGAGATCTAAAGAACATGGACTAAATATAAGGATGATGAGCAAACAGCTAAAACCAAAGAATATAAACATATAACATCAAAACCGCCTTGATGGGCAGCAATGTTCCGACATGCTGCAATTGAGCCAGATGTTTGTTCTTATTCAGCAACACATCAAAAACGACACTGTGAGCCTTCTGGCCTTCAGAAAGAGAATATTTATTCATTCTTCAGATGCCAAGGGGCACACACATACACACACACACAAACTGTCTTAATGTCTGTAGGAATGAGAATGAATGACGTCTAATGCACACTACAAGGCTCTCAGAATCACTGTACACAGCATAATATGACTTAGTCACTAATATTCAGTCAATTCTGAACCACAGGGTAATGTCAGCACTAGTGGCTGAGAATATATCCGTATCTGTTGAGCAAGCTAGCAAGCCACGCAGCTCTCTCAACTTCACCTGCCTCAGAGCTTATGTATGTATGTATACAAGATATCATATACTGTATATGTCCTGGAGTCACACAAAGAACTAAGAAAAAGAGTAAACTCCAAGTTGGGTTTGCAAACCGTGTAGGCAAACTGGCAAGCTAAAGTTAGGGCACATTCACATGAGAAGCGGCAAAACCGCAAGCCTTAACACAAATCGGAGCTTTGCTCAGCGTTTGGCTTGAGCAGAGCAGTAAAATGTCATCAAAGTGCGAATATGAGACGAATCTGCATTTGTGTGGAATAACCATCAAATTCACTCTGAATGTGTCCACATGTATCTGTGTTTAGCTGGATTTTCCTTCTGTTTCACTTTTAAACTTGTGTTATAGCTCGGGGTTCTGAGAAAAAGTTAGAATCAGCTTTTCGAAGAGTCTAAAACACTCATTGTTTAAAAAAGAGCTTAACAAGGTTTAATGTATTAAAAGAACGACACAAGAACACTAAACCTCTCTTAATTATTACTGTTCATAAGTTCTCTCCACTAATTGAATTCCTTGGTCGTTGTTTTAGTAAAATAACTCATGTTAAACATTGTTCGTACTGCCTGAGTCGCTTTTACTATGTCATATCAAACAGTTTGTCTCATTGGAGGCTTTGAAAAGGTCAGTGGCAAACTGGGTCAAAGTTAAATCAGGTGAACTTTGAGCGCCGTGTCAAGCGCAAAAATCATAAGCCCAACGCTGCCCAAAAGCACAGTGCACTCAAGCTAAGCAGCACTCCATAGGAAACAAAGGTGCAGTTCTCATGTAAATGCACCCTTAGACACTAGCTAGTACACACTAGCACAAGGTGTAAACAAAAGATCTACAGAATCAAAATGTTAGCTGTACAAATGGGTCAGCTTTCTCCAATGCCTGTAGCAGACTAGCCCCTGATAATGCAAACTGAGTACAACATGTTATATTTTAGCAAATACCTTTTTGGTACAGTATTTAAACTTAGGTTAAAGCTCTTATTAGGGATGTAAAGATGCACCACAAGACAGTTAAAAATCGGTGCACATGTGCCACGATTCAAATCGGTAACTTTAAACAGCAAAGGGTACTGGTGCTATTCACCTTGTCTGGTTGACGACACTTGACAAAGTTGCCAGGTAGGGGATTTTCCAGCCAACTGTATTTATGGGAGGATACTTTATTTATTTGTATTATTCCTTTATTTATATAATGTTGGATTTGTTTTTTTGTTTTTTACACAATAAGCATTATTAGGCATAGTTTGTACCTACCTCAGACATAAAAGGGCATTCATTATTTAGATAAATAAAAGATAAGCACAAATACAGTATTTTATTTTTTAAAGAGAAATAATAAAAGGAAACTTTGTCATAATTTGTCTTCAATTTAATTTTGTTTAAAAAAATTAAAAAAAACAGGAAAAAATTGTATAATGAACCCTGTGTCGTGAATCATATCGCATCGTGGGTAGAGTGTATCGTAACATTCCTAGCTCTTATGTCGCTGAGAGAGATAATTTTGCACATTATTGCAATTTAAAATGTGTCAGGACGCAATTCAGAACTCAACGTGAGCCCAAGTTGCATTTTGAGCATTGCAGCAGGGGGTGCTGTAGCAGCTGTATGTCTTCTTCTGTGCCAAGCATGTGAGTGTGTTTATCTCTAATCTGCCATGGCAGGGCAGTTTGATGGAAATCTCACCAAGTTAGTCTGGCACTACGAACATATTTATAACAATCGGTCAGCTCCATGTTGGAAGGAAACTTACCTGAGAGGAAATTATATTTTCCTGATATTACAGAAAGCGATCTATGACAGCACGAGTACTGATGGGTATGAACATCAGCACTGCACAATCACAATAAATTTGCCTTTTGTTATGACGTTTGTATTTGTACGCAAACTTGCACTTCAATTATTGACGAAAATGTATCTTGGCAAATTCTATTTAGTACCCAGTGTGGTACAAGAGACACAATTCTTCTTTACTCTGTATGATGATCTTAAAACAGTGTGTTTTGGATTTCTGTGACTAATATTTAATGCTAAAACGGATTTTAACTGTTAATAAATTGGATTTATTTCTGTAATACACTCATCCGACATGCTTGATGTTTTTTTTTATTATTATTGTTTTGTTTATGTATTTTTTCCCCCCTTTACCTAATTGCATTATGTTTCCTCTCTACTGATGTTGATCTCCACCCTGGTTAAGGAGAGCTGAGACTGACACCTGCCCCCTCCGACACGTGTGCAGTAGCCGACTGCATCTTTTCACCTGCAGGCGAGTTAATATGCGGATCAGCCTTGTGCATGGAGAGCCACACCCTGATCAATGCATTATTCCTTAGCTCTGTGCAGGCGGCATCAATCAGCCAGCAGAGGTCATAATTGCATCAGTTATGAAGAATCCCCGTCCGACTCCCACCCTGTATAACCAACAGCCAATCATTGTTCATGTAGGCACCCAGCCTGCCGGATGGCAGAGCTGAGATTCGGAACGATGAGTTCGACACTACATGACTGATCAATACTTGTTTTAAACATGATTAAAACAGCTGCAATTAGTAACTGCATTGCTGACTCATATACACTACATAGGTGCCTGAAATGGGCTTTTGAGAGGGAACCTCTGCAAGACCTGACTACTAGAAAATCAGCCAGAGTTAACACTGGGCACACAGTCTAACCCCGAACACACAACATAAGCAGAAGCCACAGATAAATAATGAAACACAATCATTAAGTTCTCACTGACTAAATTAAAGCTTAAGCACATCATTATCAAACATACATAAGCCTGAGACCACTTAATACATCATTTTTTATTACAAGTCACATAACTTAAGTAAAAGTTGAATATTTGAGAATGTTTAAACATGTAAAATTTGTTAGTATTTGATATTTCTGCAAATGAATTACCTTAAACAAGCTCCTGATGACTAACTCATTTGCATGCCCAACGTCGTGCGAGCATGTGATTTAATGAAAAAGATAAGAGGCGAGGAAAGATGACCTTTTGTACAAAGGAACTGACATGAACAATTTCACAAATGTGTTTTCTCGTGTTTTCTGACACTTATGTAAATTTTTGAAAGATGTAACTTTTCACTGAGATTGTTATGCTGATATAATTAGTAATGAAAAAAGGCATTGTATTAAATCCCTCAAAATACAAAGCATTTTCACTTTTTTTAGACCCCCCCACGGTACCTTCACACACAAACTAGCCCTAAAACACATGAACAAGAACAGCACATTATTATTATTATTATTATTGCTACTTTACAATGTGATTACAGTCAGGCTGCCAGCATTCATTTGTTCGAAAATAACTGGATTTTCTGATCACACCGAAGCCACAATTTAACCAAACTATGACTTTAGAAGCCTGAAAACCTTGGCGCCTGGGCGCTTTGTATCCCCGAGTACTACAAACAAACAGAAGTAGCTAAATAGAAGTAGTAGCTGACCATTCACCTTTGTCAAGGTCACCTACATTAAGTTTAATAATGAAAAATTCTCATGTATGTTACTATTTAATCATTCATTTTGCCACCGCTTTATCCTATTCAGGATCACAGTGGGTCCAAATCACTGGCCAAAAGGCAGAAAACTCTCTGGACAGGTTGCCAGTCCATCACAGGGCAACAAACACATACACACACATACCTAGGGGGACTCCGGTATCTCCAATTAACCTGACTGCATGTCTTCGGACTGTGGGAGAAACCCGGAGAAAAACCATGCAGGAAAGAACATGCAACGCCACACAGAATGAACCTTGACCGCTCCACCTGGGAATTGAACCCAAGACCTTCTTGCTGTGAGGTCACCGTGCTGCACATGCTGACAATACTGCAGTAGCTGCATCCCAAATCTTTACGCCGGAGTATCCACAATATAACTACAACTTCACTGTACTTTTCCAACACAGGAACCTTTCAGGGTTTTCTACAGGACTGTGTATTCTGCGTGCTTCTAGAGGTATCCTGATTACTGTAGCACCAAATTAGATTTAAAGGTGAATTTGTGCAAAACACTACAGGGAACACCCTAGCACAGTGTGCTTTTTATGTCCCTGCTCCACTTTCAGTAACTTCTTTTCCACCAATCCTTAGCAAACAGGATGAAAATACCCTTTTCTCGGACACTCAGTTCAGACGGATGCAGGCAGGTAAACTAACAGCAAACTTTGTAAGCAATGACCAATATTTGCTGAAATATATCCACCCACACTCATTAGGTGTGCTTGGGCTTCATCCTGTAAAGCAAGCAAGGCTGGACACCATCAGAGGAACAGTTATCATTCTGATCTCCGTTTCTGGGTGAGGGCCTTTGGCTGTACATCAGGCCAGGACCTCACACACTCCCTGCAACCTCAGCCTGGAGAGTAAACATGGCTTAGGAGGAGACCACACAGTCTTTATTCAGTGCAAAACCACAACGCAGCTAAATAAGACTGGAAGTCATTTATGGAGACGCTGGCCTGCTTACAAGTCAAAGCTTACCATCAAAGATGAAAGCTACTAACCGTCTCATACTCTCTGTGTTACGCAGGCGCTGTACACTGTCAAATTGCCCACAGATAGCTCTGTGGGCCAGTTCTCTTAATATTTCTCAACATACTTGACTTGCCTATCTTAGGGTTCACCGAATCATATTAGCTAACATCAGAACAGATCAGATATTTACTGACAGCATTAGTATTAATTCCACTTATTTCTAAACCATTTCTTTTTGTCCTATGTGCATAACTGAAGCACGAACTCTAAATATTAAAAAAAATTATTATTAGAATATTATGATTTACACACTTTGGTTTCATTCATGATAGGACAGGTGGCTACACAAAATTCATCAGTTCAAACACAGTCATGGGCAATTTTGTATCTCCAATTCACCTCACTTGCATGTCTTTGGACTGTGGGAGGAAACCGGAGCACCTGGAGGAAGCCCATGAAGACACGGAGAGAACATGCAAACTATTGCTGTGAGACGACAGTGCTACCCACCGACCCACCATGCCGCCCTGATCAGTTATTTACTGACAGCATTAGTATGAACCACCATGATTTCAATCACACCAAATATGTTCCAAAGGTACTTTTGCAGCAATAATACTTGAATTACAGGGTGTCCCTAAAGTCTGGACACATAGGAAATATCACTAACTATAACAAACTACACCGATCAGCCATAACATTAAAACCACCTCCTTGTTTCTACACTCACTGTCCATTTTATCAGCTCCACTTACCATATAGAAGCACTTTGTAGTTCTACAATTACTGACTGTAGTCCTTCTATTTCTCTGCATGCTTTGTTAGCCCCCTTTCATGCTGTTCATCAATGGTCAGGACCCCCACAGGACCACCACAGAGTAGGTATTATTTAGGTGGTGGATGATTCTCCGCACTGCCGTGACACTGACATGATGGTGGTGTGTTAGTGTGTTAGAGTCAGCAGCGCTGCTGGAGTTTTTAAATACCGTGTCCACTCACTGTCCACTCTATTAGACACTCCTACCTAGTTGATTCACCTCGTAGATGTAAAGTCAGAGACGATCGCTCATCTATTGCTGCTGTTTGAGTTGGTCATCTTCTAGACCTTCATCAGTGGTCACAGGACGCTGCCCACAGGGCGCTGTGGCTGGATATATTTTTGGTTGGTGGACTACTCAGTCCAGCAGTGACAGTGAGGTGTTTAAAAACTCCAGCAGTGCTGCTGTGTCTTATCCACTCATACCAGCACAACACACACTAACACACCACCACCATGTCAGTGTCACTGCAGTGCTGAGAATGATCCACCACCTAAATAATACCTACTCTGTGGTGGTCCTGTGGTGGTCCTGACCATTGAAGAACAGGGTGAAAGCAAGTTAAAAAGTATGTAGATAAACAGATGGACTACAGTCAGTAATTGTAGGACTGCAAAGTGCTTCTATATGGTAAGTGGAGCTGATAAAATGGACAGTGAGTGTAGAAACAAGGAGGTGGTAAAACTAGCAGTATATGTCTCATATAAGAAGAAAAAGTGGGTTTTTGCCACCCACTGCAGTCAAGGACTATGCACATAAAATAGTGATTTACACACACCATGCACTTTCACTGCCAGTGACAGATATTGCAATTATTTAGAGGACTAACCGTGACAAACAAGCAACAACAAAGATTAATCCTAAAAATCCTACTAATCTTGGCTGGGATTTCCAGCGGAGAGTCGAGACCCAAAAATGCCACAGCAACTCAGTGAGCTGGATCACATATAGAAAGGCATGCATTCAGCATGTGGTCCACAAGACAGTCCTAACACAAACTGTAAGGCTACAAAGCTTTCCTCTTAATAAGATGGCAGGACCCTCAAACAAATAGATAGCAAAGACATTTTTACAAAAATGCCAGATTATAGAGAGATAAGTTATGAACCCTGTGAATACCCCACCACTAGTGTAAGTGCCTTTATCAGAGAAAAGAGCTTGCAATTGTACAGTGACAGTGAAGCCCTTTCAACCTCCCTTGCTCAGGCACAGCTGATTGACCTGGCTGGGCACCCAAACAGGCTCAGTGGCCCTGCCTGGGATTTAAACTCAAAAGCCCAAGATCTCAGCAGTGGTAGGCTGGCGCACCACCCTTGCCTCATTGCCCCATAGTAGTGATTACAGATAACAGATAACTAATGTTTGAAGAGAGCAGACATAAATTTAAGCACAACAGTCACTCTCTATACTGCTGATACGTGTGCATGATATATACAAGGGTTCTTCAAAAAGTTTCCACACTTTTTACTCTTTTTATTAAGAATTTAAAAAACAAATGACATCACTTTTCTACATAGTCACCTTTCGATGCACGTTTCCCAGCGTCGTACCAACTTTTTAATGCCATCAGCAAAAAATGTTTTTGGTTGAGCGAGTAGCCACTGATGCACCGCTGCTTTCACATCATCATCACATTAAAATCTTCTTCCTCTTAAAGCTTCTTTAAATGGTCCAAAAAGGTGGAAATTAGATGGTGCTAAATCCGGACTATAAGCTCTCTCTCAGTCTCTGTCACGCAGACATGACCAATTACTCCTCCTCCCTCCCTCATCATTTCCAACCAAAATATAAAAGTATAAAACATATATGTACCAAATATAAAACCTCCTTGTTTCTACACTCACTGTCCATTTATCAGCTTCACTTACTATATAGAAGCACTTTGTAGTTCTACAATTACTGACTGTAGTCCATCTGTTTCTCTGCATGCTTTGTTAGCCCCTTTCATGCTGTTCTTGAATGGTCAGGACTCTTCCGGGACCACCACAGAACAGATATTATTTGGGTGGTGGATGATTCTCAGCACTGCAGTGACACTGACATGGTGGTGGTGTGTTAGTGTGTGTTGTGCTGGTATGAGTGAATAAGACACAGCAGCGCTGCTGGAGTGTTTAAACACCTCACTGTCCCTGCTGGACTGAGAATAGTCCACCAAACAAAAACATCCAGCCAACAGCGCCCCGTGGGCAGCGTCCTGTGACCACGGATGAAGGTCTAGAAGATGACCAGATGACCAGAGAAGATGAGCGATCGTCTCTGACTTCACGTCTACAAGGTGGACCAACTAGGTAGGAGTGTCTAACAGAGTGGACAGTGAGTGGACACGGTATTTAAAAACTCCAGCAGCGCTGCTGTGTCTGATCCACTCATACCAGCTCAACACACACTAACACACCACCACCATGTCAGTGTCACTGCAGTGCTGAGAATGATCCACCACCCTAATAATACTTGCTCTGTGGTGGTCCTGTGGGGGTCCTGACCATTAAAGAACAGGGTGAAAGCAGGTTAAAAAAAAGTATGTAGAGAAACAGATGGACTACAGTCAGTAATTGTAGCACTACAAAGTGCTTCTATATGGTAAGTGTAGCTGATAAAATGGACAGTGAGTGTAGAAACAAGGAGGTGGTTTTAATGTTATGGCTGATCAGTGTATATACGTATATTACGCCACTAATGTACAGTGCTGCATTTTTTAAATGTTAACATTAATGCTAACATTATCTGACTTTATGAGCATATTAAACATTTTAAAGTGAATAAAATAAAATGCAATTAAAAGGTATTTGAAAGCTGCACGCTACACAGAGATAATGGACTGTAAAAAATAGCGTCATATAAACTGGACCTTATTTCTTACACGTACATTTGTTACAAAACCCCTTTTCAAAAAGAAAAAAAATCAGCACAGGCTAATTTTGCTTACTAAGCAGACATATGGCTGATAAACTAGGGAGCTTACAGGAGCAGAAAAGCTGAAAAGCATGTGAGTGGTGTGTTGATTTCACTCTGGCTGTGCTTGAGTTGTAAAGGTGACTCTTAGATGTTAATCTTAGTCACACCAGTCATCCAGAATGACCTGCACATTACCAGAGAGAGTCTGATTTTAATACGGCTTTAATCAAGCCCCAGTGATAGAATAAAAGAAAAACGAGCAGTGAGTAAAACCAGCAGTTATTAAAGCTGTGCAGTTCTGCATTTTAAATACATCCAGTCCTATAAGTGCATTAGTTTTATCCTAGATCAGCAGTGTAGCAGGAGCCAGGACAATGTGCAGAATTTACAAGTAAATGCATGTAGTCTGTGGACTCCCTTTATCCTTTATTCTATTTAATCTATGTATTAGTAATAAAGCAAGATCACACAAGAGGGAGTGCCATTATAGCAAATATCAGCACACTGTGATTAATCATAGGCAGGAAACCGCAGGCTTGTAAAACTTTTCACAAGCAGCATTTATTAGTTAACAGTAACAAGCGACAACAGATTGTGAATTTATTCTTTCTTTAATCATTTCTTTTACTCCACAAAATCAAATAGTCCTGGGCTGTTGCCAGGCAACACAAACACATTCCTGCACCCTAGATAGCCCCGACAATATTTGGTTACAATGTACTAAAAAAAATTTTTGTACGTTTACATTTATTGTGCAAACGGAAAGATAAAAAGTCTGCCGATAGTCGCTTTGATGTGTGATTCTAATAAATCAGTTTAGTTAGACAGTACGTTGCATAAGGTGGCGGTGAAAGTTACAATCGAGGAATTGGAAAATACTAGATTGGAAGGAAAAGGATGTACACCGATCAGCCATAACATTAAAACCACCTCCTTGTTTCTACACACACACTGTCCGTTTTTATCAGCTCCACTTACCATATAGGAGCACTTTGTAGTTCTACAATTACTGACTGTTGTCCATCTGTTTCTCTACATACTTTTTTAGCCTGCTTTCACCCTGTTCTTCAAAGGTCAGGACCCCCACAGGACCACCACAGAGCAGGTATTATTTAGGTGGTGGATCATTCTCAGCACTGCAGTGACACTGACATGGTGGTGGTGTGTTAGTGTGTGTTGTGCTGGTATGAGTGGATCAGACACAGCAGCGCTGCTGGAGTTTTTAAATATCGTGTCCACTCACTGTCCACTCTATTAGACACTCCTACCTAGTTGATTCACCGTGTAGATGTAAAGTCAGAGACGATCGCTCATCTATTGCTGCTGTTCGAGTTGGTCATCTTCTAGACCTTCATCAGTGGTCACAGGACGCTGCCTACGGGGCGCTGTTGGATGGATGTTTTTGGTTCTCAGTCCATCAATGACAGTGAGGTGTTTAAAAACTCCATCGGCATTGATGTGTCTGATCCACTCATACCAGCACAACACACACTAACACACCACCACCATGTCAGTGTCACTGCAGTGCTGAGAATGATCCACCACCCAAATAATACCTGCTCTGTAGTGGTACTGAGAGAGTCCTGACCATTGAAGAACAGCATGAAAGGGGGCTAACAAAGCATACAGAGAAGCAGATGGACTACAGTCAGTAACTGTAGAACTACAGTGCTTCTATATGGTAAGTGGAGCTGATAAAATGGACAGTGAGTGTAGAAACAAGGAGGTGGTTTTAATGTTATGGCTGATCAGTGTACACAAAAGGAATCTGGCCAGTTACTCAATTGCTAATAAACTTTTTACAGGTACAGAAGTGAGATTTTAAATATAGGACTATCAAATGATATTCCATTCTCAGCAAAGTATAAATATCAAATATTTATTCAGTGGCTGGCTGGCTGCTTTATTATCTGGCTGCTAATAAACAGGCAGAAGTGCATAGAAATTCAGTATCAGAATCTCAATGCATATTGAGAGCAGGTTATTTGAAAGAAGCCAGATATACTACTATTACAACAACTGATTTCTTTACTAATCAGCCAGGACTGCAAGTGCTCTAGATAAGCAGACAGGCTCTGTAACTAGCTAATTCTCAGTGCCAGTTTTCCCCTTTTAAATAATCTGAATATCAGACGACAGCTTTTCAGCTTTAACAGTAAACAAGTCAACCAGACTTGCTCTCCTAATGTGTTTTAACTCCACTAAAAACCTCTGTGAAAGTTTAAAGACATTTATTTTGCTAGATTTCAGCCAGGTCCAGCAAGATCAAATAAAGAAAAGAAATGTGGACAGGGAAATTTAGATTCTACACTTGGAATGATTAATGGTCGCACTACCCAGTTAGCCAGGAGAGAACAGGCTCGTGTGATATCAGTGAAAGGTCAGAGCCATTAAAGCACAAAACTAAATGAAATGTGGTCCAATTGTGTCAGCTAATACTGACTGATGTGAAAAGATTTAAAAAAAAAACATCCGAGTTAAGATCAATGTTTGTAGCATGTACTTCCTACTCTACTCAAACAACATGTGGTGAATAGGTCAGGTCAGATTAAATGCTTAGTTCAGACCTGGAGAGGTTTGGCAAATTGTGGCTGTTTACATAAACCTTCCACAGTGGCATGGATAGCGAAACAAAGTGTCACAACATTATGACAAAACAGTAAAGTGGATACATACATCGATCAGCCATAACATGTGTGTTATGCTGGTATGAGTGGATAAGACACAGCAGCGCTGATGGAGTTTTTAAACACCTCACTGTCACTGCTGGACTGAGAATAGTCCACCAACCAAAAATATCCAGCCACAGCGCCCTGTGGGCAGCGTCCTGTGACCACTGATGAAGGTCTAGAAGATGACCAACTCAAACAGCAGCAATAGATGAGCGATCGTCTCTGACTTTACGTCTACAAGGTGGACCAACTAGGTAGGAGTGTCTAATAGAGTGGACAGTGAGTGGACACGGTATTTGAAAACTCCAGCAGCACTGCTGTGTCTGATCCACTCATACCAGCACAACACACAAACACACCACCACCATGTCAGTGTCACTGCAGTGCTGAGAATCATCCACCACCTAAATAATACCTGCTCTGTGATGGTCCTGTGAGGGTCCTGACCATTGAAGAACAGGGTGAAAGCAGGCTTAAAAAATGTATGTAGAGAAACCGATGGACTACAGTCAGTAATTGTAGAACTACAAAGTGCTTCTATATGGTAAGTGGAGCTGATAAAATGGACAGTGAGTGTAGAAACAAGTAGATGGTTTTAATGTTATGGCTGATCAGCGTATACAGTACCAAGTATGGTATTTTCTACTACACTTGTCCACAAGATAAAGAATTTACAGCAGGAGATTGTGCTGAACAAACAGTCCTTTACAGCATGCAGTGCCAACCAAACTGCTGATCTGTCATATAAAATCACTAGATTTGTCTATATTTATTTAACACATTAAACATTAAAACTTCAAGTAGCAAATTTTGTCAAATCTTTTTCTTTTTTTCCTTTTGTAAATCTCATTTATATATAAATAAATAAATTCCATTCATTGATGGAATGTTTTTGTTTCATATTCTTAAAGATCAAGCCAGCATCAGTATTACTGTCTTAAATATTTCTAAAAATAATAGTATAATAAAATGAAATAAGCTTATAGTGGGAAAGTTTGTGCAGCAGAAATGAATAAATGGACAAACTATTCAATATGTAGTTTGAAGCTCAGCCTATAAGTTTAATCTCCCTAACAAAAGACAGAACATGATTTATCAATGTCATGATTACAACATTACATGTGTACTTTAATACTTGTGTACTTTAATACTTTATTATCTTGAGCTGCTGTAATAACTGACATTCCCTATGGGATTAATAAAGCTGTCTGTCTGTCTGTCTGTCTGTCTGTCTGTCTGTCTGTCTGATCTATCTATCGATTCGTATTGCATAATAATGTACTACAGGGAGCCTAAAACTGCAACTGCAGCAAAATGAACACAAAATAATTACTTAATTGTAGAGAAACAAGTCTAAGATATAGCTAAAACAATTAAATAGTAGGTAAAATCAGTTAGCGCAAGTCATGTTGCTATCCTGGTAACCAGTTATGTGATACATTTGAACCTTTTACAGATGAAGCAGAATTGTGTGTGCACCCTGCAGTGGTCACTAATTTTATAGCATGTATAATAGCATTACGCTGTTTAATAGCATGTATACACCCCTCAACTCAAAACTCAAGCCACACAAACTTTGTACAACATTGTAGAAGCATCTTTTTCATCTCTGGTACACTGCCAGTTCTAGAAAGGTACCAGACTTGGAAACATGGAAAGTCTGTAGTTTCTACCATCCAGCCAGCTATTCCAAAGGCTTACAATGAAAAAATAACAAAGCTCACCATAACACACACTGTAACATATTTCACAGGTAAAGAGATATTGCCATTCATTTTGGCTTTTATTGTATTAGTACTGTAGGGCGCTTGGGTGGCACAGCGGTAAACTGAGCTAGCCCAGTACCGCTGGGATTGGCTATGTCTTGGAAAGGGAAAGGGTGTGTGGCAGAGGTCCTGCAATAAATTTGTGTCCTGTTCGGGGTGTGTTACTGCATTGTACCCAGTGGTTCTGGAGAAACCAGACCCAGCACAACCTTGACTGTGATAACGAGGTGTTAATACATGAAAATCAATTAATGTAATAGTGCGGTAAATTGGACAAGCAGATTTTAACTATTAATAACCATTAATTGTGACCATCCAGTGAAATTCATCAGTATATAAAAGTTTATTCATCAGTTCGGTTGCTAATAAGCAATTAAGCATGAATGTACTGCTCCAATAAGTAAGGTACGCAGACTGGAATGATCTGCTTTGGCAATGCCTAAAAAAATACGACAAAAAAGAGTGGACAAAAAAAATTGGACATAACACAAGGGGGAAAAAGAAAGGACACAAAGCAAGATGGATTACAGAGATGAGTGTAGAGTTTGAGGGGGAAAAAAACTAATCTTAAAAGAGAAAATAAAAAGACTGCAGAGAGTAGCAGTGTGTATTACACACATACACACACAATGCTGATTCAGATTAGGCCTATTAATAGAAACTCCCCCCGCCACCCCACACCCTCCTGCTGGGTCTGCACCCTCTTCCCATAGAACAGTTTAATCTCTTAATTAATGATCTCCTCTCTGCCCTCCTACTGCTGCTAGTTGCTGCTATCACCAGGAGGTGACAATGCCAATCTAGCGTCACACAGAGAAAGCAAGAACATCTACACTGCATTTTCACTTGACTTGCAATTAAACTAAACTGGTTTGTGGTTTAATGTGTTAATCAAATGAGCATCTTTATTCAGCTGGCCGGTTTTTACTTTACGACTACTTGTTGCTTTTAATTTAATCGGTAGTTCATGCAGAAGTTGAGTTTTTAAACAAAACACATTGCAAGTCAATGACATTGCAATGATAATCAAAATGAATCCTGTTTTTTGCAGCAGCAAAAGGATGAGTTGGTGCATGACGCTGTTCCTCAAGTAGTGCATAAATATGGTTGATGTGATGTTTATCATCCATTATTCACATGGAACGCACAACTGGGTTAAAAAAAAACTGTAGAAGAGCTTCTGAATCCTAGAGCTCCTCATATGGTTCTTGGATCTCAGTTCCTTTATATTCATTTTAGAAGAAGCTGTATACATATACAGTACAAGGAAATTCACACTTTTTCTGCATATCCCAGTTTGTTTGGAAGCTGGGGTCAGAGCACAGGGTCAGCCATTGTACGGCACCCCTGGAGCAGACAGGGTTAAGGGCCTTGCTCATGGGCCCAACAGTGGCTACTTCTGATTGATGGCCAAAGCTCTACCTACTAGGCTACCACTGTCCCTTGATTAAGGATTCTTGGTTAAGGATTCAGTCCGGGAGCGCTCATGTGGCGGAGTGGTAAAAGATGCTAGCACACCAGAGCTGACGTCATGAACTCATTGGTTCGAATCTCAGCTCTGCTACCAGACAAGGAAACTCCCCCAGGTCTCCCCCTCCTGCTGGGTCTGCACCCTCTTCCCATAGAACAGTTTAATCTCTTAATTAATGATCTCCTCTCTGCCCTCCTACTGCTGCTAACTGCTGCTATCACCAGGAGGTGACAATGCTGAGCTCTTACACAAACAACGATTGGCTTGTTTTTCCAGAGAAGGGTTTTCTCATATCTGATACATTACGACCTCTGCTGGCTAACTGATTGTGCCTGCACAGATACGGGGGATAATGAGGATCAGGGTGTGATTCTCTGTACACAAAGCTGGTTCACATATGAACCTGCCTCATGTGGGTGATGAGATGCAGTCGGCTACTGCACATGTGCAGGAGGGGGCGTGTGTTAGTTATGGCTCTCCTCAGTCAGAGTGGAGGTCAACATCAGTAGAGAGGAAGCATAATGCAATCGGTTAACTGGATATGATTAGATTGGGAGGGAAAGTTGGGGGGGGGGATTGCAGAAAAAAAAGAAGAAAAAAAAGGATTCAGTCCTGGAATATACTGGAGTGGCCTTCTTAGTCTCACAATTTTTAGAAAATCGTTTGTGGGATTTAATGGCAGTTGCAGCACCAAAGCCATCAAACATCAATAGACATTTGTTAAGAAAACTAGATGGGCTTTTCTTCATTTAAATACAAAATGATTTATGTCAAAATTGCTTGTATGTATCAATAAATGTCCTTTCTCTATTTACTGAGACTTACTTATTGTATATTTTAGTGTTGTTATATGAGTTATATGAACATTGAGCCTCATGTACCTCATCTAAATGGTACTGTACATCTTACATATTCCAGTTCAAAGGAATTGATGTAATGTAAGTGCACACCAGTTCAACCAGCCACTTTCCTACCAATAGTAACACCTAAACCAACTGAAAACCTGCACTGGTAGCTAGTACCTTCCTCTTCTGAAATAGCACAATAGCTCCACCGCACACTTCCCTGCAAACTGCCTGGTCTACATTACTTATTCCCAGCTGTGGTAAGTTATGACTGGTGGAATCCCAGGAGCCATGGCAAGTAAAGTTCAGGATAGCCTACGGGAAACAATAACGCACACTTGGGTGCACAGAGTTGTCCTGGCCTCTATCTGGAGTAGGTCCCTTACTTACTTCTTTCTCTCTCACACACACACACACTCTCTCACACTTTCAATTTAATGCTTTTGCAATGTAAGAAAAGTAATTTTAACACCAGGCAGAATAGCATTGCTCGTGACAGTTCCGCTGCAGGTTTTAGTTCACATGGTAATGCTTTAAAAGCTGCTGTTTCGTTCTGTACTTTTTTCATTTCAGCAGGAAACAGAGTGTTCCACACAGCTTTTAGCTCTTTAACATAGTCCACCCCCTGCTCTGTCTGACAGACAGTTAGCTCTGTAGTAAATACAAGTTCATTAAATCTCTGTACATTCCATCCCATAGGAATTTCGAAGACTAACCAGTTAACCAATAACAGACAAATTTATTGTACTGTATATGTTACATTGTATTGCATTGCATTATTACACTGTTTATTACTCAATAAAAAGATATGACAGTTAATGAAAAATTGGCAGTTCCTACAATCCAACACCACTCACTCACTCACTCACTTTTTTAACCGCTTATCCAATTAGGGGTTGTGCTGGAGCCTATCCCAGCTTTTCAATGGGCGCAAGGCACACAGTAACACCCTAGACGGGGCATCAGTCCATCGCAGGGCAGACACACATACACACCCATTCACCTATAGGGCAATTCAGTGTCTCCAATTAACCTGACTGCATGTTTTTTGGACTGTGGGAGGACACAGGACATGTTGTTTGCGTAAACACAGGGAGAACATGCAAACTCCGCACAGAAAGGACCCAGACCGCCCTGCCTGGGGATCGAACCCAGGACCTTCTTGCTGTGAGGCAACAGTGCTACCTACCGAGCCACCGTGCCGCCCCAATCCAACACCAATTAATTCTATTCTTACATTAAAATCTTACTAACATTACAAAATCCTGATATCTTCATAAACTATATCTTGTGGTATTAAAGCAGCAAAGGTTTAGAAGAGCCTCCACCCACCCACAGGTTTAAAAAATATATATATAAAAAAATACCATATGCTTACAGCCAGCAACAAACATGCAAGGCGATACAAGGATGCGAGTAAACACAGATGCACACAAAGAAATGTAGGCTTGGGATCTAGAGAACACACAGAAGGAAAACGGGGACAGCATGTCTCCTATGTGTAGAGTGCAAAAGGAAATTGATTTTGGAGAAGATAGCTGTGCCAGACTTCTTTCAAAAACGCAATTACAGCACAATAAATCATTGATCATATATTGTTATTTTAACAACTATGTTGGTCAACTTGTTAAGTTGTACAATAAATTAATGACATGTTTAGACACTTCCAATGAAATGACATAAAAATAGCAAACCTGAAGAATACTGTCAGTTTCAAAGGCTTCATCAGAGAACAAGTCATTAAACAACACCTTACACATGTTCAACAGCGATAAAGGTAAATTAAGCTTTGAAAGCTGCAGCAAACCATTTCTGCAGGTGTCTCACATTTGCTAATTACTTACAAACCCCCTGTCTGTTTGAAGGTAGTTTTGGAACACACTGTGCTATTGCAAACTGTAGGTCAGTACTTACAGACAATATTGCGCTGCAGGATATAGTATGTTGCTAATGCAGTCACGACAAATCCCATTTCCAACGGCACTGCAAGAGAAAGCATTAGCCAGTGCTCGGGAGTACTTCAGAAAACCATTGGTAAGTATTTAAGCAAGATAATGCCAGGCCTCATTCTGTTCGTGCTACAACAGTGCATCCCTGATTGGCCTGTCTACAGTCCAGATCTGTCGCCTATTGAAAATCTATAGTGTATCATGAAGATCAGATTAAAAAAATCAGACAACTACCATGGACTGTTGTGCAGGTCAAGTCTTGCATCAAGCTAACCTGCAACAGTTAGTGTCCATATTTCCCAAACCATTAAAAAGTCTCATTATTAGAAACAATTATTGAACACAGTGCTAAACATGCATCTGTCCCAACTTTTTTGGACTGTGTCTCAGGAATCAAATTCTAAATGTATTTATATTTATTTACAATGAAGTTGGTCACTGAAAACACTGGAAGTCTTTGCTTTCTACTTTTATCATTATCGGTGAGGTGGAAACATGAAAGCTGATACTAAGATGGCAAAATAAGGCTTACATGGGTTATGCAATACCACCAACTGACTACTTCAATTAAAGCGATAAATCCAAATGTATATACATATATATATTTTTTTTGTTGGTCCATCGATCCATGGACTCCACTAAACCCCTGAAGGTGTGCTGTGGTATCTGGCACCAAGATCCTTTAAATCCTGTAAGTTGTGAGGTGGGGTCTCCATGGATTGAACTTGTTTGTCCAGCATGTCCCACAGATGCTCGATTGTATTGAGATCTGGGGAATTTGGAGGCCAAGTCAACACCCAAACTCGTTGTTGTGCTCCTCAAACCATTCCTGCCTTGGCCGCCCATGACCTTGTCTCCGGTTTACCACTTTTCCTTCCTTGGACCACTTTTGATAGTTACTGACCACTGCAGACCGGGAACACCCCACGAGAGCTGCAGTTTTGGAGATGCTCTGACCCAGTCGTCTAGCCATCACAATTTGGCTCTTGTCAAACTCGCTCAAATCCTCACGCTTGTCCATTTTTCCTTCTTCTAACACATCAACTTTGAGGATAAAATGTTCACTTGCTGCCTAATATATCCCACCCACTAACAGGTGCCGTGATGATAATCAGTGTTATTCACTTCACCTGTCAGTGGTCATAATGTTATGCCTGGTCGGTGTATATACTCATTACGCAGGGTTTTCGTATGTCGCCAAAAAGTAGGTGAAAGGATGTTTCCTCAGTGTGTGATAACCGCCAAATATAAAGAAAAAAGTTCGACAGCCTGGGGCTGTTTAGCTCCTTCGACAGTCAGCGAGTTCCACAGAGTGACTGGAATCCTGTTCCAAAGAGGTTACCACTGTATTCTGCAGTACCATGCAATAACCTCTACTCTATGTCTAGTTGAGGGGTTTGGCATACAGCATGACAATGACCCAAACATTCATCCAGGTTATGTCAGATCTACCTTAGAAGACATGAACAAGATGATGGGCTTCAAATCATAGAATAACCAGCAACTACTCCAAAGAGACTGACGGACATAAGAATTGGAATGTGGAGCAATAATTAACTTGAGTGAAGAAGTCAGGCCAATTAAGAATAAAATTTGGCCTTAACACAAGAAAATCTGGACTGATCCTAGTGTTTGTTGAATTTTTCTTGTATTCTACTATAACATACAGTCATATGACCTTAGTTTGGACACCCCTGGTCTTCAAGCTGGTTTGGTAAGGACTTTCTGAACAATATTTAATATCTATTGTAGAAAACGCAGACCGTGTTCAGATGTAATATCTGCAAAAGGCAGCTTACTTTGTGTCAAAAATTTTGATTCCATTTTGTTCACCAAATGGATTTAAATATTGTTTGTTCCATGCCTAAACATCCATAAAGACATTAATTGGCATGAATATTAATAGAAAATGGGGGTGTTTCGAAACTAGACTGGTAGTGTACATATGATGATAGTATATACTGTATATGAAGATGTTTTCTAGGGATGTAACGATGCACCACAAGACAGTTAAAAATCGGTGCACATGTGCCACATTTCGAATCGGTTATTCATTTAAGATGAATCCATATTCACTTTAAACAGCAAAGGGCACTGCCGCTATTCACCTCGCCTGGTTGACGGCACTTCACAAAGTTGCCAGGTAGGGGATTTTCCAGCCAGATTTATTGAAGTGAGGATACGTTCTTTATTTGTTTTATTCCTTTATTTATATAATGTTGGATTTGTTTTTATATTTCATTAGTTTCTTTTTACACAATACACCTGTACCTACCTTTGTACCTACCTTTGTACCTACCTTAGAAAAAAAAGGGCATTCATTATTTAGATAAATTAAAGATAAGTACAAATACAGTATTTTATTTATTTTTTAAAGAGAAATAATAAAAGGAAACTTCGTCATAATTTGTCATTAATTTCATTTAGAAAAAAAAACGGGAAAAAAGCTTATCGTGAATCGTATCGCATCGTGGGTAGAGTATCATTACATCCCTAATGTTTTCCTTTTGTTCTAGTAAAGAATGATCTGGCAACAAAACAGTTCTCAAGCATAACTAAAAACACAATTCTGTTAATATATTTTCAAACAAAAAGCCACCTCAGTGATTGGATTTTAACAACTTAGAGATAAAAGCGTGAATACATACTTATGCAGAGCAGAGAATTTTATTTGTGCAAAAACACTAACAAATGTAACCAGACAGAATTAAAGGTATGTCACATAAATAAGTCATTTAATGAATGGAAAGTTTCTGAGTTGCCTCCTCACTTGTCTATAATGCAGTACTGCAAGCACTTACTAAATAAAGCAGCTTGGTTACATTCCTAATGCAATTGGCCATGAGCATAAATAAAGACCAACAGCCTGTGGAAGAAATGTGAAGCATAAGAGGCTACACTTGTTTAGATATGCATGGAAATGTAAAACAAGAGTCATGGTTTGATAAAATGGCCCACCAAGCCACAGAGGCACAATGGAGACAAGAAGAGGAGCAGAACAAAAGCTGGAATTGTTCTAGAGAAGAACACGGCTGTTTTAGGACTCATACATACTCAAAGACAGACTCCCTCAGGAAAGAAAAAAACAACTGTCATGACTTCCCAGATAGCATCGTTTCAAGCAATAAAAGGCTAGAAGCAGGGAGCAGAACTGACAGGCATTAAAATGCGGACACAAAAGAAGAACAGTGGGTCATCACAACCCAGTGGAGTTAAATGGATCGTTCCAAATCTACTTCCTGAATGCTTGCTACTAATCAAGCGAGAAATATTTTTTTCTGGGGATGCAGCTGATACAATGGACGTTATACTTGGGGCAAATGGGTGGTGTAAGAGAGAGACAAGATGCTATTTCCTCTTTGTGCTTCAAAATGAATATTTAAAGGCATATACTTCCCCAGAAGGGACAAAATCAGAGCGAGGGGCAAAAAAAGCTCAAACTACACATGTACCAAGTGTTTAATTTGGCGCTTGAAGGGCAGGCGGATCTTTCCAACGCTTAACTTTGAAAGGTTAAATCTGACATTTTTAACAGAATTACAGAGCTTTCAGTGGCTTGCGGGTGAATGGGACTGAGCAAGAAATGGTTTAAGTAACTGGGTGTGAAAAAAAAAAAATATATTTCAAAGAAACTGACAGGCATATGAATAATGTGGTGCAATAATTAACTTGAGTGAACAAGTCAGGCCAATTAAGAATAAAATTTGGACTTAACACAGACAAAAATCTGAACTTATCCAAGCAATCATTCATTTTGTCTTCCATTTGACTATTACATGCAGTCTTAGTCTTTAGTTTGGACACCCCTGGTCAAATTCCATGTTCTGTTGATTTTAAGTGAATATACATTAGCACATCCTCTATAGGGTACAAAATAAAATATGCACAGGTACACAATTTATATGTAAATACACAATTTCTAGTTACTAGCTAAGGAGGAGTATTGGGTACAGGGATGCTACAGGGATGTGAAAAAAAGTATTTACTTGGCCTCAAAATAATATTACCACAATTAAAAAACGGTAATTTAACAAACCTCCATTTAATGGATTTCGGAGTTAATGGACCAAATCTGATTGTTTAAAATTCCCACGAGAAGTGTACCAAGACCAGTAGCTCAGTAGTTCAGATACTCAGATACTCACTATATGATCACAGGAAAAGCATCTCCACCACACAAGGTAGGGCTGCAACTATCGATTATTTTTGTAATCGAGTATTCTATCGATTATTTCAGCGATCAATCGAGTAATCGGATAAGAAATACTTTTGCTTTAATAAAGAGCAAAATAAATAAATATATGATTAAATAAAACGTGTCTTTTAAAACAAACTGTACATTTTTATTCCTTGCATACAGTACAGTTTAAAGAAAACATTTTTGAAATGCAAAAACAAATACATCAAAGATAAATCTAATTACTTTTAAAATGTGTACAGGAAACCTAAAACTACAGCATAAATAATAATAAACAATAATACATGAACATCGCCTCTAATTTGTGCAACTTTCAGAACTAAAAGTTTCAGCTACAGCTCACGGAGAACATAAAGCTTTAATATTTTGTTGAGAGGCTTTGTAACATTTGTAGGAGGCAAAAAAAAAAAAATTCTGTCAGGATTGTATCTGTCAGATGAGGTAGATTTGGTGTTTGTGTGTGTGTGTGTACATGTTTGTCTAGGCCTGCAAAAAAGCCTGTGGTGGTTACAATGAAGAAAAGTCAGTTTTTGTTTTTTCCAGCTTAAAATGATCTCAAACTTTCTGTGGTTTTCTCTTTCCGGTTCTCTGTTCGTCCCCTCGCTAATTTTTCTCTCCATTTCTCTCCGTGTTACCAAATCTCAACTGTGTTTCAAATTGCACACTTTCATAATGAACAGTAAGCAGCGAGCATGTACAAAAACGTAGTATTCATTGAACTGTACGCGAAAAGGACCCGGTTTAGGTCCTGTTAAGTTCTGTTTAAGTATGTGATTTCGGATGCAGCCCTCGGCTTCTTCACGTCACCTGCACATCGTGAACGCGTTGTGCAAAAGTAAAAGTCGTCCGTGCGAAACACCGTGAGCTGTATATAGTTGTATGGATTAAACGATGCCTCGATGAGAAAATTTTAAATCGATGATTTTAGTAATCGAATTACTCGAGGTTCTCGAGGAATCGTTTTAGCCCTAACACAAGGTAAATAACATTTCTCCCCAGTAGTACAGTGCACCAATTATAATATTTTTTACAGGTTTTACATGACATATTTACATATCTATTTATGTTATTAATTTTACTGTTTATCATATGTGCATGTTTAGCACTTTTGTGGATATTAGTGATGTGTTTTCGTATATATTCTCACAATCACTGTACTGCTATTAAGAGTGTACCACAATAACAAGAGACCTTTCATAAATAAAGCTGGTTTAACACATTCCTTGTATTAAAGTATATTCATTTCATCTTCAGTTCTGTTTTGTACTGATCCTGCTGATGAGGACCCAGGATGGTATAAGCACAAGGTACTATATTAAAAAGTTACATAGGTTAAATGAAATTGGTAAATATATTACACGGTCAGCTACATTTGCTAAAAATGAAAAAAAGTGTACATGGTTGATTATGAAAGTTTGAAATGGTTCATAAAAGTTCATAGACTGTCTAGTACACAAAAGCTTATATAATTTCTTCATCTGTTAAATTAAAGCTCTGATGCATCCTGATGAAGAATTACAATGTCAGGTACAAAGAGCAAAGCTAAATGGATCCTACTTTAAATGCATCATATATCTCGGCTGATTAAAAGCCTCTGTTGCACTGGCTTAAGTATAAGTACCATTTAAGAATCTTAGCAGACTTGGGAGGCAGATATTGTAATTTATGCCTCCCATCTTAATATGCACGTTTCCTACATATAGTTATACTTGACTGGCTTGTATTTATGCTTGGATTAAATCTAATGACATCACAAATAAACATTGTTATAATGTGTTTTTTTAGAATAAATAAAACTGCAATCCATATCTTTTTTTTTTATTATGCTAAAGAAAAATACATTCATGTTGGTGAACTTTAGTTTAGAATTTTGGAATTACGACTTTCCGAAATAGAAGCCGAATTTAAAGTAAATTGTGTCTTTTGTTAGAGACCAAAAATAAAGACCAACACACAAACATTTTCTTTTTTTCCCGGTTTGGTAGATGCAATGGTTCCAAAAACCTTTGTGACAGGATGCAATCCGTAAAATTAGCGGTTTTGCGACTTGATCGAGAGGCCAACAGTAGCAGTAAACAGTAAGTAAGAGCTCAGTACCTTAGCCATTAAGCTATTATTGTTTGTTTATTAGGATTTTACCGTCATGTTTTACACACTTTGGTTACATTTATGACAGTAACGGTAGTTATTAGTTACACAAGATTCATCAGTTCATGGACAAATTAATATCTCCAATTCACCTCACTTGCATGTCTTTGGACTGTGGGAGGAAACCGGAGCTTCTGGAGGAAACCCATGCAGACACAGGGAGAACATGCAAACTCCACACAGAAAGGACATGAACCGCCCCACCTGGGAATCGAACCCAGGACCTTCTTGCTGTGAGGCGACAGTGCTACCCACTGAGCTATTACTTAAAGCTCAAATATTTATAAGAATAAGTAGTCATTTTATTTAATTGGCCAATATAATCTGGTTTTATTTATTATGTAGTGTATATAAAAATTATTCTGTAAATAGACCCAAATTTAACTATAGCTAGCTAACTTTTGAGATGCTCTAGTTTACTGGACCAAAATCTTTATCTTAGCACGACAAAATCATTTTTAAATGAAGTGTTATGCAGATTGTTTAGCAACGACTTACTTTTTATAACTTTCAATTCTGTAGTTTTATGTATGCTATGCAGAAATGAGAATATAATTCCAATAATTCTCTTATAAGCATTATTATAATGAGAACAATTTGTGTGGCTCTCTAGACGCTTGTATGTGGAAATAATTTCACTAATGTATATACAGTATAATGGCTACAGATATTTTCCAGATCCCAATATTGATCCATAGTGCCTATCATAATTAGCTCTACTTAATGATTTTAGCCGTTTGACCTACATGGCAACAAACAAGCATGAATTAGATCAGGGGTGGGGAACCTTTTACCCACTGAGGGCCAGATTAATAATTACATATCTGGTCACGGGCCACAGACTACAATGATGCAACATACAGCCAAATAATATGGGCTTTATAAATACATGATGCTGATGGTATGTAGTGTTTATATTTGATCTCAGACTTACCTTATCATAATTTCAATTTGACGGTTGTGAATGTTTGGTCTTGACCAGTATCTGGGGGCAATGACGTCGTGGCAACACGCAACTGGTATGTGGCAACATAACTCGTATTTGTTATGTCTGTTGTCTCGTCTAAAGTTCAATTAATTGCATAAAGCCCAGACAATAAAATCTAGGAAACATATGGCGGGCCACATTTGATTGAGCGGGGGGCCATATACGGCCCACGGGCCGAAGGTTCCTCACCCCTGAATTAGATTGACCAAACGAGCAGCCCTTACATTTGCTGGCGAAACATGCTGGCACCTTACCTACAGATAAAGATCTTTTCCTCCCCAGAAATAAAACAGCCCTACCCAGTCACACACAGCCATTGTGTGTAGTCTGTCAGCACATCAGAGAGAATATGAAAGGCCAAACAAACAGCAACCTCTTTGGAGAGGAGTGACACAAAGTTGGGTTTAACACTTTGAAGAGGCTTCTGCCATCCTGCAGTACTACCACACAGAGCAGCAGGAAGTCTCCCTGGAGGTGGCTAGCACTTCACTTTTATTCCTCTCTTCATCCTTACACTGATGCCAGGAGATACAGAAAAGAGGAAACCGGACAGAGGAGGATGATCTAAGACTCCTTTCATGAGCAGAAACACCGGATTCACTTGCTCCATTGTTGCAAAGGTTAAGGAGTAAACAAACTTAGTGATGGAGAGGGGAATTTAAGAACGAAGAAGAGAGGAGAGTGATCAAGTTAGGGATCCATTATGAACTATTTATTTATGTTATTAGGATTTTAACATCATGTTTTACACATGTTTTACAGAACAGGTAATTACTGGTTACACAAGATTCATCGATTCAAGTTTAATGTCAAACACAGTAATGGATCATTTAGTGTCTCCAATTCACCTCACTTGCATGTCTTTGGACTGTTGGAGAAAACTGAAGCTCCAGGAGGAAACCCACACAGACACAGGGAGAACATGCAAACTCCACACAGAAAGGGAATCGAACCCAGGACCCTCTTGCTATGAGGCGACAGTGCGTCATGAGACTAAAAAGTGTATATGGCACAAAGATGATTCAAACAAGATGCTAGAACAAGAGCTGTCAAAAGTTGCCGAATGCATCAAGTGGATGCTTTCATCCAAAAAACATACTGATCTAATACAATGAAAGAATTAAACACTGAGGGCCTTGCTCAGGGGCCAAACAGTGGCAAAGCTTGATCCTTTGATTACTACTATCAATGTAAAAATAAGCCTACTGTGAGTCCAGAAATACAGCAATATACAAAGAAGAAAAGACTGTAAGAGAGGTTAGAAAAGGACAGATAAAAAGACAAAAAGAAAGAATAAAAGAAGACAGAATACAAAAGATACACAAACTTTAAAACAAATAAGCAATAAGACAGACAAGCACTCGGGTGGGCGAACAGATAACAGAAAAAAGACAGACAGAGGCATAAAGACAGACACAGTTATCTACATTTTGCTCAGTTTAATGTAGGTTCTGCTTCTCTTTACCTGGGATGGTGACTCTGGCAGCACGGCTAATGATGGTGCCCAGGTTGTCGATGGTGGCCACACACTGGTAGACTCCCTCGTCAGGCTTGTTATAAGCAGAGTGCACCACGTTACTAATGAGCAGCGAGCCATCCGGGAGAAGACGCCTGCGCTCGCCTGTCGCCAGGTTCAGGTACGTACCATCCTTCTTCCACTCCACCCTGAACGGTTCGTCACTCACCACCGAGCAGTTCAGCACAGCAGGTAAACCTTGTACGGCCAATACATCCGCCGGCTCCACCGAGAACTTCAGCTGTGTGAACTTTCTCAAGTCTGAACCTGAGGACATACAAAAGTGCAGTGAGTGTGAGGGTCGTGACGAAGCCAGGGTGATAGTTTGTTTGTTTTATTTATGAAAGACACGTCAGTTACTCATTACACAAGATTTATCAGTTCACAAGTTTATATCAAAAACAGTCATGGACAATTTAGTGTCTCCAATTCACCTCACTTGCATGTCTTTGGACTGTGGGAGGAAACCGGAGCACCAGGAGGAAACCCACGCAGACATGGGGAGAACATGCAAACTCCACACAGAAAGGACCCGGACCTCCCCACCTGGGGATCGAACCCAGAAACTTCTTGCTGTGAGGCGACGGTGCTACCCACTTAGCCACCCAGAGTGATAGTAATTTAAGGGGAAGTCTAAGGTAGAAAGTGTACACAGCATTGTATAGGAACTCTAAAAATATTTCAAGAAACAGTAGGGGAGATTGAATGACAGAGCAAAATGCACACAATTTAAAATATAAAACAGAAAAAAAAGAGAGACAGCTATGTTTTGGTGGCTTTAGAATGCATTAAAATAAATTAATATCCACAGTGACTCAAAAATAAATATGTACAGTTGCAATCAAATTGGGTTTATTATCAAAATTTATGAACTTTCAGCTGTGTGCATTAAATTAATCAAACGGAAACAATTTAAATAAGTGGTTTCTCCACATTCAACACAAAATGCCACTTTTAATAATTACTCCAGTCTCAGAATTACTCCTGAATAGAATCCCTAATAAAAGCACACATTTGCAAATTAGATGTTGTCTCAAGCACAACTGATGCAACTAATCAAGGACCTCATTAGATAAAACACATCAAATACCTGGACAGGCTGTGAGAATTTGTTAACAAATGAGACGAGAGAGACTATTTGTAGACAAGTGAGTCATCCAAAAAGTTGAGAGATAATTTTCTTGCACAAACAAGGAAAAGTATGAAAAGATACAGTTGGAAACATAGCCAACAAGTGTAAATTTAAAGGAACACTGGCTACACTACTTGAACATGGCAAAAAGAAGAAGCTATAATGAGGAGGCAGATGGTCAAACACCCTAGAGTGATTGTAAAAGACTTGGTGGCAGCAGACACTGAGGTTTCAGCTTGCACAGTAAGGCGAACACTAAACTCTGAAGGTCCATATGCTTAAAACCATATAAATAAGCCACAGAAATTTTAGGATTCTGTTCTGTAGAAAAATGAAACAACTGTAACTTTTTGGGCATATGGATCAGCGGTGTGTCTAAAGAAGATAGAATAAGGCACATGCTGAAAAGAACACCCTGCCTATAGTGAAGAATTGCAGTGGCTCTGTAAGGCTCTGGTGCTGCATTGCTTCGTCTGGTACTAAAATCCTGCAGAGTGTGTTTCAATCAAGTATGAGGAAATCCTAAGAGCTTGGATGTCATTTGATCTTCCATCAGGACAGTGATCCCAAGCATACCTTAAAGTCCACCACCAAGGCTTGGTTTCAGAAGAAGTCCTGAAACCAAGAAGTCCTGGAAGATTCTGTAACAGTCGCCTGACTTGGGATTTAAATAACCCCGCCAAACCTAATAATATTAGTAAACTGCAGGCCATGGCCATCAGGAATGACCTAAGATTCTTCAGGAATGCTTCCAGAAGCTGTTGTCTGTCTGTTTGGTGTTTGTCCATTTTGCTAATAAACCTAATTTGGAGTGGAAAATGAATAATTTTGATTGCAACTATAGCTTGCCAAACTGTAACAGCTTTTATTAAAATGTCTAATTCAGACTAATTGTGTTATAAAGACTGAGCTAAAGGTCATAATGTTCTATTGAGGCCAACAATCATTGCTCTTTCTATCAGTACAGGCTTCTAAAAACAAGGCTTTATGTTGGTTGTTGTACACGGCCATAATTATAATAAATGTCACATAGCCTAACAAAAAAGGCAAAGCCATAGTGTGTTTTTCAGACGATAACAAGACCAATTATCTGCATCAGCAGGGCAGTGCAAAAACAATTACTGTAAACTGCTTTGTAATTGTGTAAACAAGCCATCCCATATTTGTCACACAGAAAATGCCATGTGTTCTGCATCTCCAATGTCAAACATTCCACAAATGACTGACTGGACCTCTGCATTCAGTTTGCTTCTTGAACTTACTTGTCTGGTAATTTATTGGAGAAATTCCATTTAACTGAGGATTTTGTAAACTCTAATTGGCTCTAATAAACAATGTCTCGGTAGCAAAGCTATACCCAAGATTCATAGCAGAACACTTCAAATAGGGCTGGGCGGTATATCGTAAATATCGATATATTCGATTATACTTTTTACACGATGTTGAAAATGACCATATTCGATATATCGAGTATGCATAGAATACACAGGTTACCATCTGAGAACGTTTAAAACACAAAAGCGCTAAGCGGAACGCTTTCCTTCGCGTATGAGCATGGAAACTGAATCACTGAGTCAATGAGTCAGAAACGACTCTTTTCAGACGAATTATTCATTGGAATCGAATCTGAAAACTGTGCTCTTATCTATGGTAAAGATTCATTCGTTTTGCTCACTCTGTGGGCAAAACAACTCTGGTTCAAGAGATTCAGATGTATAAACCAATCAGAGCTTCCGAATTAAAATTTTGGGTGGAATCTCTCTCTTCATTGGTTGTTGTATAATTGACAGATAAGTGAACGAATTACCAGTTTTAGCTTTCAACCGCGACAGCCAAGAAAATAAATGAAGTTAAATGATCTAAGACGGTTTTCATTAGTTAGGTGGATAAACACAGTTATATATGGATTTTTATATTCTGGAAATATTCTGGAAATATTCTGGAAATATACAAGATGGCCTCCAAGGTAAGCTGCGGTTATGATTTTATACTGCTGTGTGGCTGATCTGGGTCGCGGTGCTGCTGTTTACCGTGCGATTTCATTTTGCAATGATAGCAAAGCATCAAATATTAAACGTTTTCGGGATTTTGTTGGATGCTCATTAATTTGAAGTAAAACGTACAGTATAAATGTGATTTTGAGATTCTGCTGGTTTGTTCAATATAAATGTTGTCAATATTAATACAAATACAGCCTGTAATAATACACAATATAAACACTGTAATTCTGTCAGAATGTATCAGAACTACAGTGTTTTGTGTTTTTTAGAATAACTTATAAACAATATAAGGTAAAATGCGGGTGGTGGCCTGCCATTGTACTTTAAGTTTACATTATATCGTATCACGTCATATATCGCTACTTCTCAAAAGCATATCGAGATATGACTTTTTTTAGCCATATCGCCCAGCCCTTGGAAACGCACCACAGAATCCATCAAAATGACACCAATTCCTAGTGGGTTGAGGTTTTGCTAAATCATGTATCATTAAAGATCTGAGCGGATTTAATGGAAGCGCACACACGTTTCGGACTCGGAGATTCAGCCTTTTAGCAAACAGATCGACTTTTTGCCAAAGATTTAGTCAAACTCTTTACTCTCAATAGGGCCTCTCTATTAAAATCCCTTTAAGCTAGGACTAGGCTTAATCTCTGTGTGGAACAGCACCCCCAGGTTTTACAAATCTGAACAAAACTAGACCTGCTTTGTGTGTGTCTGAGTGGGATTAGTGGAACTAATATTTTAAATTGATCCAGGCATGCAAACTGGGATTTTTTTTAAATCTAGAAGCTTGAATGAGAAAAGAAACTAATGCAGGTGTAGGCACATTTTTCTCAAATCCTCCAGAAATTACCACACGATACAGTTACTGCACTGCAGACCACAACAGGCCGAAAGAGGAGAGTTTACTGCTACTTTTGCTTCTATACATTTCTACAAACACCTTTATTAATTGCACCTTTTTTAAAGTGCAAATGAAGGAATCTGCTCTCTCTTCTTACTGTACACTGACCATAAAGATGATGCTAATTCTCAAAATGCACACTATCCTACTACACCCATCAGGCATAACATTATGACCACCTTCCTAATATTGTGTTGGTCCCCCTTTTGCTGCCAAAACAGCCCTGCAACTGTGATGCACTGTGTATTCTGACACCTTTCTATCAGAACCAGCTTTAACTTCTTCAGCAATTTGAGCTACAGGAGCTCGTCTGTTGGACTGGACCACACGGGCCGGCATTCATTCCCCACGTGCATCAATGAGCCTTGGCCGCCCATGACCCTGTCGCCGGTTTACCACTGCTCCTTTCTTGGACCACTTTTGATAGATACTGACCACTGCAGACCGGGAACATCCACAAGAGCTGCAGTTTTGGAGATGCTCTGACCCAGTCGTCTAGCCATCACAATCAACTTTGAGGATAAAATGTTCACTTGCTGCTTAATACAGGAGGTCCTCAATTTACGTCGGAGATCCGTTCCTACGGACGCGACGTAACGCGATTTTCGGAACCCACCTACATAAGCATCTACGTCACTCACATGGAGCACATACACAGTACAGTAATGAAGTGAAACAGTAAAAATATTCGTATTCGTCCACTCCACTCGCCAACTAGTTCCCGTGCGAACTTTGTTTTTACGTCTCAAACGGCGTACATCGGAATGACGGAAGAAGACTTTCTTAATAAATTTATAGGAGATGGCGATGTAACCACGAAACGCCGTATGTCGAGTCCACCATAACCCGAGGACTTACTGTATATCCCACCCACTAACAGGTGCCGTGATGAAGAGATAATCAGTGTTAGTGGTCATAATGTTATGTCTGGTCAGTGTAAGAAGTGCACTTCTAGTAGTGTTGTTACTTTTCTTTTTTAAATCTATTTATGCATTCTTCACTTTTTCTCCTGATCTAGTCATATCCAATTACCCAGTCGTATCTCCTCTACTGCTGCAGACCACTACCCTGACCAATAAGGGAACTATCTAACACATGGCCCTTTGACATGAGTGTAGTAGCCAACTGCTTCTTTTCACCTGCATGAGGTGGGTTCACACAGAGATCGGTATCACGTACGATCTCTGTTATTCGTTATCTCTGTGCAGGCGTCACTGACCAGCCAGCAGAGACTGCAATTGCAGCTGCAATGAGGAATGCCTTCAGCTCACCCTGTTTAGACATAGTCGATCATGTCAATAAAGGTAAATGAAGATTCAGAGGGAGATTGAGAGGCTGAGATTTGAGAGAGAGAGAGAGAGAGAGAGAGAGAGAGAGAGAGAGAGAGAGAGAGAGAGAGAGAGAGAGAGAGAGAGAGAGGGGAACAAATAGGAATTCACATAGAAAGATCGGATGGGGTATGCTGGTGCAAGCCACTAAAGAATATAAAGAATATGGTAAGTGTCACATATGTGCAGAGACTCTCTGTATCTCTCTGTACTGACCAGTGTTAAGATGCAGCTGGTAGCTTTACACATGTCTGAGCAGGCGTGTGCCAGCATGCGGCCAGCTTCTTAGCCAACATGGATGTCATGCAGTAAGCAGCCAGAGCACGCAGGGAATAACAAACATCCAAATTGGGTGTAAAGTAAGAAGGTAAGACGAGAAGAAAAATGTCAGAAGTGTTATTAGTTGATTTTGAATAGAGTGGAACAAATAAGGAAGGTGAGTTATAATACCATAGAAAATAGATTGTATTTCTTAAAAATATTATTACAATTTGTATTTGTTTTGTATTTATAAGTGCAGCTCCAGTAGCACATGGAAACACTGAGTTCAAGACCACACAGGAACATGTCTGTAGGTCAATTAGCTGCTTTAAGTTGTCTGTACTAAAAAATTTAAGCATATGAAACTCTTTACATACAATTACTGAAGAGTCTGTTTATCACAGTTTCATCCTCACCTTTGCTGGTGGGGTGGGGTGCGCTTGTTCATTGCTATCCCCAGTCTGATCTGGGTTTCATTTCTTTACTCTTTTTCCAACCAAAAATTGGTTGTTAAAGGTGCTCTGAGCAGCTTGCCATATTATTACAGTTTTCCATTCTGCTCTATCCCTTTTCTTTCCACTTTCTCCACTGTGGGCTGTGGATGTTCTTGTGTCTCTTAATTGGTGCTTTCTTTCTGTTGTTTTGGCCACTTTTTAGCCACAGCATTGTTTTACCTTGGCTAAGCATCGTACCTATTGACCTCATTTTCAATTTTTGCAGGAACAAGGTTGTACCTAGTGCCTCAGGGCTGAGGTGCAACCCTCACCCTTTATTACACTGTCATGCTGGAATAGATAAGAGCTTTCTCCAAATTGTTTCCAAATAGTTGGAAGAACGTAATTAATTTCACATTATCCATTTTATAAGTGTAATTAGTGCGGGTGAAACCATTGAATGCATTAGAAAGGGGGTGGGCACATACTTTCTGGCCAACACCGGTGGTGAATACACATACTACTTAATGAAAAATGTCTTGTCTCGAGCAATGCCTGGCTGGTGGCAATCTATTTATCTTTAGAGCTGCTAATCAGCAGCAATTATTATTACATAGCACTTTCAAATTACAGTAGCACATTCAGCTCACAATTTATTTCCTCTGATGTTGGGGATCCTGCTTTCTGTTCAGCCGTCACAGTGAGACACTGGCATGGTGGAAGAGCATGTGGCTTTGGGGTGGCGATATTTCACATAGAGGGGACAGGACAATCTGTCTGTCCTAGGCTTACACTGGTGCTGCGGTAAGGGATATGAATGTGCATCCTTGACCCCAGAGCAGCAAGACAGCCAGAAAATGAGGCTGTCGGCTTGATGAGTATGAGCCGTTCCTCTCTGTCCATATGCTCAGGAGAGAAAAAAAATATATATTTTAGAAATGGCCACAGTCAGCTTAAACCTATGTAGCTGATAGGAGAAATACTACAGAGAGATAAGGCGTACTAAAAAAGGGCAATGGACAGTAATAACGGAAATGAAAGAACAAAGAAGAAGATGGCAATACGGCAATCATGTTAAGCCCCGGGAGCAAAATATCCTATACGTCTTTCATTTCATTTACATGTTTTACCACTGTTTAAACTGACCAGGGTTGTGCCAGTCCAGTAAACTGCACCCCGCAACCCCTCAAAAACACATAACCAATCATGTCTGTATGTAGACAGTAGCACAGCTAGGGATTCAAACTCTGTATCCAAGCAGTAGTTGGAACGGCGCAGTTTAACACTGCACCACCCGTGCCCTCTTTATGCAATACGAATAAAACAAAACAGATCAATGGACACTGAATAAATACATTAAAATCATTTTAGTGACTAACTCTTTCAAAATTATAACCCCATCATGGTTACAAAGAAGTGATACAGAAGGGCAACCAGAAGCCACCAGAACATCTTCTATACACGTGTTTAAACAGGTTAAGGTCTGGTGACTGAGAAGGCCATAGCATAGGATTTACATCTATTTTATACTGATCAGTTCATTATATAAGCCATTGTTCACTCTGTTTAGTGGCATTAGCATATTAAAACACACTTGATCAGTCAGAATAGCTTTACTGTGTTGCAACAACCTGGCTAAGTGCCCCACTTGATAAATCCACACTTACTTTGATAACCAAAATCATGAGTGCTCGGGTGCCACAGCCGTAAAACACGCTGGCACAACAGAGCTGATATCTCAAACTCTCAGCTCTGCTACCAGCAGGCCGGGCGCCTATCTGAGATGATCTTGACCAGGATATAGTGGCAGGCGGATATACAGACATATAGACAGATAGAAGTATTGGGGCACCAACATATTACACCTTTTATATGATCATTTATGACGTCCCATTCTACATCCATAGTTTAAGTTAAAATTAAGTTGTCCACCCATTCCCCTCTTTTGGAAAGGCTTTCTACAAGATTTTGTTTATTTATCCAGGAGAGCATCTGTGAGGGCGTTGGCTTACAATCTCTGTTCTAGTTCACCACAAAAGTGTTAGATGGTATTGAGGTTAGGGCTCTGTGTGAGCCAGTCAAGTTCTTCCACACCAAACTCACACATTTTCTTGGTAATGTCACAGTTGTGCCATATTTAATTTTATATTTGATTCACTTGTTGATGACAGTATTGTATTTATATGTACACAGAAAAGTCACCAGATTAAACTTTTAAACAACCAAATTAATAACAAGTTGCTGTAAGTATGTTTTTGACAGTAGACTTTTAAAAATCCAAGTATAAAAAACTGTGAGGGTTTGTTTGGTTGGTGTGTTCCAATCATATAGTCACAGAAAAAGAACAGTAGTAGAAATTCAAATCCCAAGAATGGCATGACAAATTCCACAAGGACAAAAGTTTACCAAATGATCATAACACATTTATTGGGAACTTTAAAATGCAGCTTAATATTACAGATGAACCACTTTGGTTTTTCAACATACCGACATAAAAGAAGGAATTTCCTTTAATATTTAAGCAGCTCAACAATTCTGCTTGTGTAGCTGAACCTCTCCAATGTTATTAGAACTTGAGGAGTAGTAATATATCATGACACAATGGCAAGAACTGGTTTCAGCCATTCTACTCCAGCGCCATTCACAGCGAGGGGTGTGACACCAGCAGAGTGTGGGGTGTTTAAGAGGGTACGCCCCGTGGGCCTCTGGGGTTACCATGGAGAGATTTCTTTACTAGCAGCAGGAGGGGGAAGTCCCTTCCAGCCATTCTTTACAAAAGTGCTATTCAATGAGAATCAAGTGGATGTGGGGAGGAATTTTCCCATTATAATGAAATAATAATCAGCTCTCAATGGAACCATAGCTGAGAACACATTAAATGTTACAAAATTTCCACAGATGTTCCTATAATTAATGTTATCATGGCTGTAAATGTACGAGACTTAGTAGGTGCTTTCCCTCCCACCAGACAATAACTTCCAACTACAGAGAAATTATTCAGTTCCTTTTTCAACTTGTTTCATCATTGCTTGCTTCAAATGCACCAAGCTGTGTAATATGCACTACACTGCCAAGAGCACGCTCCTGGTTTATATCTAATTTTACTCCTAATATACGTTCTTCTTTTTAACCCACCCTACAAACAACATTTCAAACACATCCTTGTCCTTATATAGAAAATAGCCAGTGCACTACGGTGGAAAAACCTCAGGCTCTTGCTCCGAGTCATGAGCCAAGTGGGAATTGATTTTAGATGCCATTAGATCACCCTTCTAACCTGGAAAAAAACGACAGACACTGAAGAGAGGAAAACAGCCTTCTCTAGCAATAATTCTCAGCTCACTTGAACACAAAGGCAAAGCTGCAACAGGCAAGCGAAGGTAATGATGATAAATAATAGTTGGAGATTCAATTAATCTCCCAGCGTTACCTCAGGGAATGTAAGAGCATCAGAGAAATCTCTGCTCTCCTGAGCCTCGCTGAACTACCCTCCCTATGATAATAGAAATAACAAAGATCTTAACACTGCTGTTGATGCAGACAGACAATGAATCCTCTTCTAAAACAGAAAGCAAATTAGCAGGAAGCTCTGATAAACCTGCAGTTGGGTGATCAAAGACTATAGTTCAAGTTACATCATATATTACATTACAGCTATGTTTGCTGAATTACACTCTAATTACTGGATACATTCTGGTCATGAAACTCAGTGCTGTGTAAAAAGAAAAATAGGCCCAAATGAACTATTGATTAATAAAGTATCCTATGAAGTGTGTCCTACTTAGATGTAAAGTCAGAGATGATCGCTCATCTACTGCTGCTGTTTGAGTTGGTCATCTTCTAGACCAGGGGTGTCAAACTCACGGCCCGCGGGCCAGATCCAGCCCGCCGCGTCATTTGATCCGGCCCGCGAGAGCTTAAACGACTGTATGATTGTTGTGATGGTTCGAGTCGTTACAGAGACGCGCTTATAATTTAATGCGCTCCTGCGCCTTTAAGAGACAACGTGACATCGTAGTCATGGCAACTAACTTTAACCTTCGCTAAGAAGCCATGTGACTTTTACGGCAAAAGAACGCGGGGTAGCGTAGTCAGAAATGTAAACAATAATAAATAAATACAGATAATTATATTGCAATATAATACAGAAGCATCGTCTGTAAGTAGTGGCGTTTATATTCTCAGTTGTTAGTAAAGAGTATATATAGTAAGAGTATATCACAGCATTTTAGTTACAAATTTACCGTAATTAAATACAACTGTTACCGTTACTATAGCAATTAGTAACTTTACACCAAATTTTAACTCGTTATTTTACGTTTGGTTAAAGCTCATATTGTACCAGATGTAACACCTGACTACAGCTGTGTGCTTTTTACTGTATTAGGTTCTTTATTGTTTTTATTGTTTGTATTTTTACTTCATTTTGATGCACACAGTGTATCACACAGCTGGGAAGCAAATAAACCGACTGTATTCTGAAGAGATCTGTCTGTCTGTCTGTCTGTCTGTCTGTCTGTCTGTCTGTCTGTCTGTCTGTCTGTCTGTCTGTCTGTCTGAGAAAGGGGGATAAACTATTAGTGAGGGCAGAATGATTGTCTTAAAAATACACTGTAAAATCCTAAACAAACTGCATCTTTCAACATGCAGGCTGATTTTGTGACCTGCAAAGTGACACATCCCGCCAGTAGATGATGTTACACATATTTACACATGATCCTAAAATGTACAAGAAGATAAGTAAGAAAATTAAGCATAAGGAGGAAATTTAATGAAAGTGAAAACAAGTTTGTGCTTCAGGAAGAGAAACCGGTGCGTCTCTTGTGTTATGAGGCCGTGTCTGTGGTAAAGTAGGACAATATAAATGCAGAATTCAGCCTCCAAGAAAAACAGCAATGTGACTGCAAACACAGCAGGATACGTTACAATCGGCCTTTCGAGGGCCACCATAATGCTGATGTGGCCCTCGGTGAAAATGAGTTTGACACCCCTGTTCTAGACCTTCATCAGTGGTCACAGGACGCTGCCCACAGGGTGCTGTTGGCTGGATATTTTTGGTTGGTGGACTATTCTTAGTCCAGCAGTGACAGTGAGGTGTTTAAAAACTCCATCAGCGCTGCTGTGTCTGATCCACTCATACCAGCACAACACACACTAACACACCACCACTACTGTCAGTGTCACTGCAGTTCTGAGAATTATCCACCACCTAAATAATACCTACTCTGTAGTGGTCCTGGGAGAGTCCTGACCATTGAAGAACAGCATGAAAGGGGGCTAACAAAGCATGCAGAGAAACAGATGGACTACAGTCAGTAATTGTAGAACTACAAAGTGCTCCTATATGGTAAGTGGAGCTGATAAAATGAACAATGTGTGTAGAAACAAGAAGGTGGTTTTAATGTTATGGCTGATCTGTGTATGCATCTTTGTAAAAGATGCTCTCTGTAAGTGGCTGCACAAAGCTGCAGGTTCATCTAGCTCTTCAGGCTTTTAGTACCATGTAAAAAAACGAGACTAGCCAGCACTCAGCCAGAGTTGCTCTGCAGCCCCACTGTTACATCTTTTTAAGCATGAAATTACGTTCAGCATTGTGTGGAGAATCTGATCTGTGAAAATGTCGCAGATAATAAAATGACATGGCATTTTGACCGCAGGCAGAAAAAAGATACGCTCTTTTGCGTAGGCGTTGAAACGCATAATTGGTGTTTCCAATGGAACATGACAAACCCCCAAGTGAGCTACAAGCTTTTAGGCCCACTGTATGATAATACACTTCCAATATGCTGTGTTTTATTCTATGTTTTAGTTTCGTACAGACCATTCCTGCCATTGTATGACACTTGTTCTATGCAAATGCCACTACAACCATTCATGATTTAGATATGCAACCGGTTTTATTCTTTTCCAGACTGAATTTGTAAAGCATTTGTATCAAGTATTACATGTTTGTGTAACAACAATTCTTTGAGCGAGTTCTGAATATTCCAGTGTATGTACTAGTAACAAACACAAAACTTTGTTTATCATTCACTGTTTTTCTTCATTCTGCTTTAACCTAAACATGGGCTGAAACATTGCGCACAATGCACAAATGCACTGTGGACAGGGTTCTGAGCCATCGGAAATTTCACACAACTATTACCTTACCGACACTTAGAGGTCATTCAGACTGCCATTTAAACTTCTAAAAACCAAAGTACTCAAAGAAAACTTTACTGGAAAGAAGGTTTAAAAAGTCCCAGGAGTGAGGCAACCACACTATTTGTTGCACCACAGTGTCTACTACAAAGTAAAGTTTTCATATAAATATGCTAGGCAATACTCCCCCCCCTACCCCCATCATTTCCCCCTTTTTTCTCTCAATCTATTTGTTTCTAATTCCCTGTTGTATTTCCTCTGCGGCTTGCACCACCCGGGTAGAGCCGCTGCTTGTTTTCATCAACCAGTGGAAGGTTTCCACAGTCTATGCTATGCTAGATGTGAGAGGCCTCAACAAGTCATGAGGGTTGCATATATCACAGTGGAGGTGAGGAGACACTCCATCCAACCCCTCATCCCTCAGACATGGCCAACTGTGTCTGTAGAGTGCCTTGCCAGGCTGGTAACAGGGTTGAATTTCAAACCCAAGAGCTCAAAGAGTCAGTACTGCAGATAGCATATCTGAGCAACTATCTGAGCAACACTGAACGATATTTCTTGAGTTTATAATACATCCTTTGCCGGCAGTCTGGTCTGTGAAGTTCTCCCTGTGTCTGGATGGATTTCCTCTGGAACACTTCAGGTGTGAATGAATGAATGATTGTGTGGTTTCCACGACAGCCAGTGGATTATTATACTAAAACATTATTACATGAGACTTGCTTTTGACCACAACTGTATCCTGCTGCCAGTGGTGATGGGGTGACACTGTGAGTAACTTTAAGCAGCTGACAAGACTCAGAGATGAGCATTAACTGGCCAAATTCTATATACAAGAGCTGACCAATGCCAAGAACTGGAGTGTTGCTCTTTACTATGTGGTAAATAGGAATTCATCCTTCCATTCAGACAATTATGCCCACATAAATTCCCTTACTCAGGGAATATTTAGGGACTTTCAGTTAGTTTAGACACCTGAACACAGAAACTTTCTTTCATGACCTTTACTGGCTGTACACTCATGCACCCACATGTTGGTGTGTTTGGAACAGAAGCATCAAGCAGAGCAAATGTACAGGAAATGGGTCCAACCCACCCAATTACTGTCAATGTAGGTCTCTTAAACCGGCACAGTAATGGAAAAAGTAGGAGAAAAACATGTACACACGCAAAAAAATGAATTATTCAAACCTTGTCAACTATAAAAATCCCAACTGACGTTTCAATAAACAGTAAATTGAAGCTTTGTGACATTTTGACTCTTTTTGATAGGATCTGAGAATCATGCAGGACCTCTGATAACATTTCTAGTTCTTCGTGGACCTGCTGGAGCGAACTAAAAATTAGTGCATCGCTACGGTCGATGTGCATTGCTACGTCCACCATTGTCATAGCAACCGTCTTAATAATGACGGCTACTTGTAAGTAACCAATCAGTGCGTCCTGCAGGAACAGACCCCCTCCTCTTTCTCCCCTGCACACGCATTGCCTTGGGCAGGTGTCTCTCTGTCAGAGAGACAAATGGGATCACGGAGGCCTGGTGTGCAGGGTTTGACAGGACCTGTGTCATATCTCACAATCTCCTGCAGCACCTGCAACAGTAGGAGTCTCGAGTGACTGACGGCCTCCGAGTGGAGAGCCCCGAGGTGGTCCGACTACTCCACCCAGGTGGGCCATTTGTGAGGAAATGCAAGCTTGTGTATGTCAGAGGGAATAAGTCATGTGTGTGGAAATGTGAGGGACCAATGTGTGCATCTCTTCTACTCAGAGTAGCACTTGAGTGTTAGGTGTGACAGACGAGTGGATGAATGTGTGCCTGTTAAAGTGAAGGTCTGCAGAGAGAAATGTTGTGCAGAGCTGTTATTAGTCATTTTTACTCCAGCAGTGGGCGATAACACAATACATGAAATACTGTACATATTCCAGATCCAATTATTTTCTATTTCTTACACCAAACTATGTAACATCACCATGGGCATTCATGCAGTAAGCTAATGGACTGTCTTCACACTTTGGTTTTCAGGAACATACCAAACTGAACATACACTAATGAGCCAAAACCTTAGAACCATGTTGGGTCAAAACAACATTCAATTAATGAGACATGGACTCCACAAGACATTTAAAGGTCCTGGGTCATCAGTACCAATACATTATCAGCAGGTTCTCTAACATCTGTAGGCTGCAAGGTGGATCATCCTACAGTGCATCCTGGTGCCATCTCTTCCACTGGCTATTAATGCTCAGGTACCAGAATTCATCATACCAGTCAACCTGCTTCCACTGCAATGATGTCCAATTCCAATGCCTCTGTGCTTACTGTAGATGCTTTTGATAGTGGACAGCAGTTAACATGGGCACTTTAACTGGCCTGTGACCTGTGACCTTTACACAGAAAGCTTTGATGGATTCACCTCATCATCAGAATTAAAATGATCAGCAGTGTGAGCCACAGTAGCCCTTTCTGTTGGTTCCTACCAGACACCATAGCCTTCATGTCCTCTGACATCAATGAGTCTTGGCCACCAAAAAACTTGTTGGCAGTTTCTGGCCAGTCCTTCCTTTGACTACAGCAACAATAAAGAAGATGCAGAAGTACTGGTCTGGAAAGTACTGGTCATGTACTACATGTGGCAACAATCTCCTGTAATGTTCATATGTCTGGGCTGTGGGGTCAGGTGGCAAGAAAAACATCCAAGTCCGACTACATTTTGCAAAAACCTACATTAAGTCTGTCAAAAGCAGGTGGGAAAATGTGTTATGGTCTGATGAGACCAAGGTTAAATGTTTTGACCATAATTCCAAACAGTATGCTTGTTGCAAAAAAACAACACTGTGAATCACTAAAACCACACCATTCCCACAGTGAAGCCTGGTGGTGGCAGCATTATGATGGTAGCATATTATCAGCTGGAACTGGGGCCTGGCAGAAAAAAAACGTGAAGAATTTTGAAACAAAAAATGTGACAACAATTGGCATTAAATTGGCATAAAGCATTTAAAATAATATAAAATGCTTTAACAATTTATTTATATTACAAAGGGAAAAAACACTAAACAAACTTCAAAAATAGCAATGCTTAAAACTATCAAACAAAATCATACTTCATAGGGCCCGACAGCAGCATACTCTTGCTCTTCAGTGGTGGATACGCATAGAACCACTAGGTTTGAAACCACCATTGACAAAGTGGCAGTGCAAATAAAGAAGTGTGTAATTTAAAGAGACAGATATGCTACACATCCAAGCCCAGAAACTTCGCGCCTTACCGAAGGTGCTTTTGTCTGTTTTTATTAACAGAGGAGGAATTTGTTAAAGAAGAGGCTAAGGCAGCATTCCCCACAAGATACTAAGAGCACATATGTTGCAATTACTGTGAACAATAACAGTAGCAGTATCAACAGAACACTTTTTGCATCTCTGTGGTTGTTGTTGGTTATTTTATTATCTAATTTCTTTTTCAAGGCACTGTTTTGCTGACTTCAGGTACTACAGTTCTGTATGAGATACACTCATACATACCTGAGGTCTAGTTGCACTTCCTTTTCTGATCACACACATTTACATTTTTGGCATTTAGCAGACGCTCTTATCCAGAAGTGCTTCCATAGTAAACATTACCTTACTCTAGTTTAAGCAGTCAACAGTCCAAGAACACATCTGCTAAAAACTGATTAGAGCTTGTATCTTGTCAGATGACCAAAATAAGTTTCTACACTTTTTAAAAGCTATATTGCTCAAATCAAGTGCATATAATAATAATATAATAATTGCTTCTTAGACAGTGGTAGCCTAGTAGGTAGAACTTTGAGGGTTCAAATCCTGGCTCTGCAATGCAGCCACTTAACCCTCTTGGCATCAGGGGTACTATACAATGGCTGACCATGCACTCTGACCCAAGCTTCCAAACAAGTTGAGATATACGTGAAAATAATTTAAATGTACTATGTACAGTGCCTTGCAAAAGTATTCAGCCCCCTTGAACTTTTCAACCTTTTGCCACATTTCAGGCTTCAAACATAACGATATGAAATTGTAATTTTTTGTGAAGAATCAACAACAAGTGGGACACAATCGTGAAGTAGAACGAAATTTATTGGATATTTTAAACTTTTTTAAAAAATAAAAAAATAAAAAGTGGGGCGTGCAATATTATTCAGCCCCTTTACTTTCAGCGCAGCAAACTCACTCCAGAAGTTCAGTGAGGATCTCTGAATGATCCAATGTTGACCTAAATGACTGATGGTGATAAATAGAATCCACCTGTGTGTAATCAAGTCTCCGTATAAATGCACCTGCTCTGTGATAGTCTCAGAGTTCTGTTTAAAGTGCAGAGAGCATCATGAAGACCAAGGAACACACCAGGCAGGTCCGAGATACTGTTGTGGAGAAGTTTAAAGCCGGATTTGGATACAAAAAGATTTCCCAAGCTTTAAACATCTCAAGGAGCACTGTGCAAGCGATCATATTGAAATGGAAGGAGTATCAGACCACTGCAAATCTACCAAGACCCGGCCGTCCCTCTAAACTTTCAGCTCAAACAAGGAGAAGACTGATCAGAGATGCAGCCAAGAGGCCCATGATCACTCTGAATGAACTGCAGAGATCTACAGCTGAGGTGGGAGACTCTGTCCATAGGACACAATCAGTCGTACACTGCACAAATCTGGCCTTTATGGAAGAGTGGCAAGAAGAAAGCCATTTCTCAAAGATATCTATAAAAAGTCACCTGGGAGACACACCAAACATGTGGAAGAAGGTGCTCTGGTCAGATGAAACCAAAATCGAACTTTTTGGCCACAATGCAAAACGTTATGTTTGGCGTAAAAGCAACACAGCTCATCACCCTGAACACACCATCCCCACTGTCAAACATGGTGGTGGCAGCATCATGGTTTGGGCCTGCTTTTCTTCAGCAGGGACAGGGAAGATGGTTAAAATTGATGGGAAGATGGATGGAGCCAAATACAGGACCATTCTGGAAGAAAACCTGTTGCAGTCTGCAAAAGACCTGAGACTGGGACGGAGATTTATCTTCCAACAAGACAATGATCCAAAACATAAAGCAAAATCTACAATGGAATGGTTCACAAATAAACGTATCCAGGTGTTAGAATGGCCAAGTCAAAGTCCAGACCTGAATCCCATCGAGAATCTGTGGAAAGAGCTGAAAACTGCTGTTCACAAACGCTCTCCATCCAACCTCACTGAGCTCGAGCTGTTTTGCAAGGAAGAATGGGCAAAAATTTCTGTCTCTCGATGTGCAAAACTGATAGAGACATACCCCAAGCGACTTGCAGCTGTAATCGCAGCAAAAGGTGGCGCTACAAAGTATTAACGCAAGGGGGCTGAATAATATTGCACGCCCCACTTTTCAGTTTTTTATTTCTAAAAAAAGTTTAAAATATCCAATAAATTTCGTTCCACTTCACGATTGTGTCCCACTTGTTGTTGATTCTTCACAAAAAATTACAATTTCATATCGTTATGTTTGAAGCCTGAAATGTGGCAAAAGGTTGAAAAGTTCAAGGGGGCTGAATACTTTTGCAAGGCACTGTACATGTTTATATGTATAAATGACAAATTAAGGCATTTCCATGATTATTATTATGATAATTATTTTTATTATTGCATTTGATCACCAGTCTGTATTGTTTCTCATTTAATCAACAGAGCCTGGTCCAGTAAGCTTAGTTCCCTGACAAAAAGGGTAACCAAATTTAGCATGGTAATTTAGGTCCAATGTGGGTCACTTGATAATGGTAACAACAATCAAATACTGGATCACGGATTTAAAGTTGTCCCGTACCATAAGGTACTATGCAGTAGAAAAGGAACACAAGACAAGGAGTGGTATTGGATGTGTGCTAGGTTGGATGAAAAAACATAACTGGCTGCACGTTTGACAGGAAAAATATAAATAAGTAATTGCTGCCATATCTAAGTGTATAGTCACTCTTCTATCAGGTCTGAACATGCTTCCTGATTCCCTCCATCACTCAAGTTAGTTTACCTTCAGAAGTCCGAGCCTATCTGCCTCTCTATAGCTCTTATCTGTCAGCAGCACTCAGAGATCAGAGTGGACTGCAAATTAAAAGGCAGAGAGTTGAAAAATGATGGAGTGAGGTATCAGTAACAAGCACAGTGTTTTCATTAGCCCAGATTTGATGGATACCTAAAAGAACACAGACATTGATTTATAAAGAGACGCTTACAGCTCTATTATGGAGCCTCATCGTGCTTTCCTTTTTTGTACCCTGGGGACAAAAACACATCAAGACTAAGGCCTTGACTTCATTGTTTGTGCCAAAGGGACTTCATATTCAGGACTGCAGTTAAGATGAAAGTTCCTGACCAATTGGCCAATAGAATCCCCTAACTGATTATTAAACCCACAATACAAATGTAAAACCTCAACAAAGCACTTTAAATGAACCAATGCTTGATAAAGAACATTACAGTATCATTCATGTCTTACTGCCTTAGCTTAACATTTCATACAGCAGAGCTAATCTTTTCTTCCTCACAGTTACAAACATGTGATCCATCCTTGACTCCCTTTACAGAAACTGCCCTGCTTTAACCCAGTTCAAAGTTAACACAATACAACTACTATACTGAATACAGGTTGGATCTTATGGTAGATCCAAGTGCGACCTCAATGCAACCTAATAAAACATGCAAATTAGGGATGTAAATGGTTAACCGATAACTGACAATGAAGTCCTTGTTCTGTGCTATATCTGGTATGTGGACCAGATTCGCTGTAACAATCTCTGAATAGCTGAAAGTTTTTAAGTGTCAAGTACATTCTGACTCCTGGTGACGGTACGGATAGTGTTTCTCCAGAATACCCTCTGGAATATCTTTTGTTTGTGTCCGAAGGCTTCTAAAGGCTTGTTTCTCTAATACAGTAGACCCTTGAGTTATGAACGGTTTACCATACAAACATTTTGGGTTACCTTAACGTACAAACAAATTTCGGATTACAACCCGAAATTCGCGAAACACGTGACGACTCCGACCGTCTCTCTCTCTAAATATATATATAAACAGTGAGCGAACATTCGGAGAACGGACAGTGTTTTTTTTCGGTGTTTTCTTTATATTTTGTAAAATTCTATATTAAAATGTCCCTAAAGAAGGTGCAAAAAAAAAGCACAGTGGTATGAAAATTAAAAAATCTATTACATTTGTTGTTGTGTAATTACTCCTGCCAGTAGCTGTCACTGTGTATCAGACAGAGGGGTCAGTGAGTGAGAGAGAAGAAGGAAATCGCTGAGTAAAGTATTCTTTCTTTCATGCGATTACACCTACAAAATACAATACTATTACAATAAGGAAGGGAATAATAGAGAAATATGAGAGTTATTGTTGTTTCTGGTAGATACAATGTATTATGGTGTATGGTACAGCACACGTACTGTACTGAAATGTGATGTGTTTTTTTTATGTACAGTACAGAACTACTGTGAATTGTTATTAAGTATTGTTTATTACAGTATTATCTATTCTATAATTTAAAATCTAAGAGAAAATACACTTGTATTTATAACAAAAAAAGACCATTTAAGACATTAGAGAGGTTAGGTAAGGGGGTGGTTTGGGCACAAATTAATTCTATTTACATTATTTCTTTTGGAAAAAACAGGTTTAACTGACGAACATTTTGACTTAAGAACCAAGTCAAGGGTCTACTGTATTCAGATCAGTGGTAGCTTACCAGTCAAGGTACTGGACTAGTGATCAAAAGATTGCCAGTTCAAGCCCCACCACTACTGTCACTGTTGCGCCCCTGAGCGAGGCCCTTAACCCTCAAATGCTTGAATTGTATTCAATCATAATTAAAATGAATGGAAGTATGTGCTAAACACTGCATATGCAAATGTATTATTCCTCTATTTATATGCATCCTCCATGTTTTTTTGCCTTCAACTTTAGTTCCTTTATAAAGTTCCTTTATTATTGATCTGCCAAGCATCAGTGTCGTATTTCTTTGCTGTTACTCAAAGTAGGAGAAAACAGTCCACCACTACGACATTTCCATCAATGGTAAACTATTGTTTTTCTTGTCATCATCTTTATTTTGAGCTGTGGTTCCATCTTTTACTCTGTTCTTTACCTTATAGGAATCCTTATGTCTCCCTGATTTTAGGCTATTGATGTTTCTTTAAGCACTCTTGGATCATTGATCATCATCTTCCAGTCCCACTTCTTTTATTATATGTATGCATACATTAAATCCTTTTACATTAATACATTAAACAATACTCTTTTTGTTAACTCATATTTTTGTGTTTGTCCAGTTACTAAAAAATGCTAAAGGCTTTTTAGTAGATGTCTTTAAAATGTCCTTTTATTGTAGTTACAGACCTTGTTCCAAGTGTAAAACTTTCTGAAAGTTAGACAGGGAGTGTGGCAAGACTTGTACATTAGGATCCATAGCTGTGATCTCGTGTGTGTGAGCCAAGGATACGTATTAAAGCAGTGACAGTGAGCTTCAAATGAGCCATCTTTAAAAAAGATCAAGAAATTGTCACAGAAAAAAAGCCTCAGTGTATCCTACATCTCAACCAACATTCCAGTCTTCACATAGGAAAGCCAAATGATTGCATAGTCAAAGGAAGCCACTTTTTGGTACAGTAAAGCCAGATTTTTTGCTTACTACAAAAAAGGAATCTGTAGTCTTTAAATGATCAAGACAACTGATGTGGCAGAGCCCTTCCTTTTAAAAACAACTTGATTGTCAACTAAACACTGTTCTAATAAACCATAAAGGTTTTAGACTTTTCAGAAACCCTTCTAATCAAGCATAAACCAGGCTTTACACAAACATCAGAGAGAAAACAGCCGAAGAGACTTTGACATACCCAGTCAAATGCTGTTGGATGGATTTTTCTTTGTACAAAAGTACAAAAACTGTGCTAGATTAATATGCCCAGTGCCACTTTAACCACTTTTCAAATCCTTCATGTCATGTCAAAATAGAAATCTTATTTCTGAAGTTATGTATTTCTTTTTTTTTTTTATTATCTTTTTTACCTTATTATTAGGTATCGGTATGATATTGGCCCAAATCACTGGATCGGATATCGGAAGGAAAAAATTTAATCCGATCAGATACCGTTGCTTAATGTAAAAAAGACTTAATGTAAATGAGGCCATTGTTTGTGTGTAAGGCAAATAACACACGAAGATACGTTCCAACAGAGCGCCGTTATTGCCAGCTCACTCGTCAACTGCCGTAACAAGGTGCATCTTGATGACATCGTTAACATGTGCCACTCATCTACAACTCATCTCCACAGCCATTCAGAAATTAAAACACACTGATCTACTTAAACTTAGCATTTAAAAAAATCATCTACTACTGCCACATCACAATAAAAATTCCTTTATAAATGATAAATCACTCATCTGAGATAAAGAACCTATCTTGTCCCGGCTTGGAGATATCTCACATCCTCAATGATTTGTTATGAAATACAACAAATTACACCATTTCCCATTTCCCATCAGCCACAGATGTCCTCCTCAAAATCCAGTAGGGTTTAATAATAAGCACGCTTTGGTTTTTAATAATCTAAAAACGTGACAGAACTTTAACAGAAAATCTCAACTCTGCGTCAATTCTAATTGGTCCATCGCGTTTGATTGACATCCACATCTTCCAATTGTAGACACTTTGGACGACGTGAACGACAGCTCGAACGTAAGTGAAACCAAAAATGCTGCTAAATGTTCTGTGTGTAAAAGTGAAAATAAAAACAGCAGTTTTACATAAGTGTGATGTTGTAGGTTCTGTATTTATTTATGGTGCATTGAGACATGTATTATTACGGCTTAGTTGTTTGAGAAGAGAGGCTTAATTGGTATCGGTATCGGACATAAAAAAGTGGTATTGAGCCAGCCCTACTTATTATTATAGAGCAGTGGTAGCTCAGCAGTTAAGGTACTGGACCAGTAATCATAAGGTTGCCATCTTTGCCAAGTTGCCACTGATGGGCCCCTGAGCAAGTCCCTTAACCCTCAATTGCTTTAACTGTATTCAGTGCTAAGTATAAATCGATTTGGATAAAAGCATCTGCTAAATGCCGCAAAAGAAAATGTAAATATTGAGGGCAGTGGTAGCTCTGTGGTTAAGGTACTGGACTAGTAATCAGAAGGTTGTCAATTCAAGTCCCATCATTGCCAAGCAAGGCTCAACCCTCAATTGCTCAAATCGTGTTCAGTCATAACTGTAAGTACAGTGCCTTGCAAAAGTATTCAGCCCCCTTGAACTTTTCAACCTTTTTCCACATTTCAGGCTTCAAACATAACGATATGAAATTGTAATTTTTTGTGAAGAATCAACAACAAGTGGGACACAATCGTGAAGTGGAACGAAATTTATTGGATATTTTAAACTTTTTTTAGAAATAAAAAACTGAAAAGTGGGGCGTGCAATATTATTCAGCCCCCTTGCGTTAATACTTTGTAGCGCCACCTTTTGCTGCGATTACAGCTGCAAGTCGCTTGGGGTATGTCTCTATCAGTTTTGCACATCGAGAGACAGAAATTTTTGCCCATTCTTCCTTGCAAAACAGCTCGAGCTCAGTGAGGTTGGATGGAGAGCGTTTGTGAACAGCAGTTTTCAGCTCTTTCCACAGATTCTCGATGGGATTCAGGTCTGGACTTTGACTTGGCCATTCTAACACCTGGATACGTTTATTTGTGAACCATTCCATTGTAGATTTTGCTTTATGTTTTGGATCATTGTCTTGTTGGAAGATAAATCACCGTCCCAGTCTCAGGTCTTTTGCAGACTGCAACAGGTTTTCTTCCAGAATGGTCCTGTATTTGGCTCCATCCATCTTCCCATCAATTTTAACCATCTTCCCTGTCCCTGCTGAAGAAAAGCAGGCCCAAACCATGATGCTGCCACCACCATGTTTGACAGTGGGGATGGTATGTTCAGGGTGATGAGCTGTGTTGCTTTTACGCCAAACATAACGTTTTGCATTGTGGCCAAAAAGTTCGATTTTGGTTTCATCTGACCAGAGCACCTTCTTCCACATGTTTGGTGTGTCTCCCAGGTGACTTTTTATAGATATCTTTGAGAAATGGCTTTCTTCTTGCCACTCTTCCATAAAGGCCAGATTTGTGCAGTGTACGACTGATTGTGTCCTATGGACAGAGTCTCCCACCTCAGCTGTAGATCTCTGCAGTTCATTCAGAGTGATCATGGGCCTCTTGGCTGCATCTCTGATCAGTCTTCTCCTTGTTTGAGCTGAAAGTTTAGAGGGACGGCCGGGTCTTGGTAGATTTGCAGTGGTCTGATACTCCTTCCATTTCAATATGATCGCTTGCACAGTGCTCCTTGAGATGTTTAAAGCTTGGGAAATCTTTTTGTATCCAAATCCGGCTTTAAACTTCTCCACAACAGTATCTCGGACCTGCCTGGTGTGTTCCTTGGTCTTCATGATGCTCTCTGCACTTTAAACAGAACTCTGAGACTGTCACAGAGCAGGTGCATTTATACGGAGACTTGATTACACACAGGTGGATTCTATTTATCACCATCAGTCATTTAGGTCAACATTGGATCATTCAGAGATCCTCACTGAACTTCTGGAGTGAGTTTGCTGCACTGAAAGTAAAGGGGCTGAATAATATTGCACGCCCCACTTTTTAGTTTTTTATTTCTAAAAAAAGTTTAAAATATCCAATAAATTTCGTTCTACTTCACGATTGTGTCCCACTTGTTGTTGATTCTTCACAAAAAATTACAATTTCATATCGTTATGTTTGAAGCCTGAAATGTGGCAAAAGGTTGAAAAGTTCAAGGGGGCTGAATACTTTTGCAAGGCACTGTAGCTTTGGCTAAAAGTCTGCTAAATGTCTTCTCTTTTATGTCCAAGTTTTTTCTACATATTTTTGATGTATACGTTTTTACAAACATGTAAAGCTGGTTATGTAGGTATTTTGCATACATAAATCCATTATTTTGATGCAGTCTTTGTAGTATGTACATCTGTATACTGAAAAGCCTTTTTATCATCTACCTGACTATAATACATTGAAATCTGAATGTACCAATTCAATACAGAGTATCTGGAATTTGTACATATTGTTTATTGAAAGATCATAATCATTTTTATTTCTGGTCCGAATAGCATAAAACAAGTACTACATAAAGTATTAATACTAATGCAGATGTGTCTACTATCTAAAAAATGTGACCTGAGGTGGAGGATCAGTTGCACAGTTCCGTCGCTTATTTCCCAAGCTGTCAGTGGTGAACAGGAGGTGCTGAAGTGCTGACGCTAAGTGAAAATGTGCCTTCTCAAGCACAGCTGAGGATGGGAATTGCTATGATGGGTCACTGACATTGAGGAGTGTTTCTTTACTACTGAGCAGTCCTGCCACATGGATGGACAGAGCACAGCTGAAGCACAAGTGTGCATGTGTGTAAGTGTGTATATGTAAGTGAGTGAGTGATTGAGTGTGTGTGTGTGTGTGTGTGAGAGAAAGAGAGAGAGAGAGAGAGAGAGAGAGAGAGGTGCAGGCTAACAGCAGGTGCTTCTGACCTAATGAAAACACCAGCAGAATACATACCAGCCTCTCTGCGACAGCTGTTAATGAAGTTTCCTGTGGTTGTTCTAGCATTTTTTAACAAGTGTTAAGACACAACTAATTCTCACCCCACTCACGGCACCATGTTCCTAAACATTTGTGCCTTATCCTTATTCTTGGTGCCAGTCTCTGTAGCTGTATAACTTCAGCTAAGCTAATGTGCAAATTAGGGACCCTCTTTAGTACCTTACAAGGTGATTTGTGACTGATTTGTTGTGCACATGAACCCGACTGCCCTAGTTACTTGATAGTGATTGAAAAAGTAAACACTGAGGAGTTTCACATAAAAGGCTAAGATAGTTTGTCTTACATAATGTATAACTTTACCATATTCTAAAAATAGTGCACTCGTTAGACATACTATGCAATATGGCTGGGTGCAATTTGGAACAGAACCATTTCTTTTAGCTCTGGCTGAAAAAATAAAACCTGGGCCTACCCTAGTAAGACTACCCTATAAAGCCACTACCCTATAAAAAGTCAATTTAATGCCGCTCAGGTGGCGCAGCGGTAAAGTACGTATCGTGTCGAACCTCAGCTCTGCCTTTCCGACTAGGCTGGGCGGCAGTATGAACAACGATTGGCTGTTGTTCAGGGTTAGAGGGTAAGAAAGTCGGATCATAGGTCCTCATAACTGGTGCGACTGCGGCCCCTGCTGGCTGACTGATGGCGCCTGCACAGGGCTGAGGAATAATGCTGATGGGGGTGTGGCCCTCCGTGCACAGTGCCTGTCAAGTATATGAACTCGACTCGTGCAGGTGAAAAATGCACTGTACTGACTGTACGTACCGGAGGGGGTGCATGTCAGTTGAGAGGCGTCCTCAGTCAGCGGTGAAGGGTCGAATCAGTATAGAGGATGCATTCAGGGTAATTGAACACGACTAGACTGGGGGATAAAAATGGGGGGGGGGGGGGGGGGTCAATTTAATCACTTGCCCTGAGTGGGGATCAAATGTGCGGTGTAGAGCACCATCTCCTAAAACTCTACTAACCAGCCTATTAAGCGGCATCATATCCACTCACATTTAACTCAGTCAATTTCCATGCTTTTAATCTTGTTAGAAAATGGACGCTACAAAATTCTATCAATACGCTCAAACACCAACTGGATCAAACTTCCCAGCTTTGCATGAGCACAGTGCTATATGCTTCATCATCTCAACTAAAGCCAAAGAGTTCTCATTCCTAGCCTGAACTAAGCCTAATAAATTAGGCCATCCGCACTCGTGACACATCTGATTTCCACAGCTTTAATCTCAGTAATGTGAAAAGTCTTAACAAATCTGATGAGTTTCATCTGACCTGCACCATAAGTCCAGCTCAGTCAGGCTGAGAGAGGATTTAGTTGAGAAACATGAACACGCTGATGAGCTCTGATCGATTTTTTAGATATTTGTCATTCATTTCCATCCATGATAACAGCTTAGGCTTGAGTGGTACTAATCTGATACGGCTAATACCAGACATAATATCCATTCCTAGTTCAGAAATGGAAATGAGGCCATAAGGGCAACGTCTCTCACCTGCTGGCTTGCAATGAAAGATACCTGCTCTGTAATCAGGGATGGTGTCGTGCTGCAATCCGATTTACTTGTACAAATTGATTCAGGGAAGGTAAGAGATATTGTTGGGTCAGAATGACTTTGAGAATTTGGGGGAATATGTATGCAGATTGGGCAGGGGTTTGCAGATTCGACACATTTAAGTCAAAAATCTGAAACGTAGCTTTTTAAAATCTCAGAAAACATAAGTAACCACATTCTCAAACACATACAGTTCTCTATCAAGAGGCTTAGACCTACCACAAACCTTATCCCTCACATAACATTTTAAGAACAGACAGTTTAGAATTCTTTTCTTTCTATGCCTTACTGCAGCTGTAATATTCACCATATCAGAGTGCAATCTAAAAGCAAGAGATGTGCCAGTGAGGGATGACAGGTGAATGATTTTGAAAGAAGCAGCTCTGGAACCTCAACACCATTCATTGTTCTATCCCTTGATATTTCTTTTAACTGGCTATACCCTGGAACAGCTTCTCAAAATATGCTTCTGCCTTTAGAAAAGAAATGTTAAAGAATTTTAAGGTAACCCTTCATCCCATCAAGTGAATGATACAACATTGTGAGATTTATAAAATAACTGGCAAAACACGATTCCCATGATCATATGGACAACCTAAAACCTGATTATTGTATTAATAGTCATAATAGTCTTAAAACTGCTGACATCAGGTCTCCTCTTAAAAGGAATAATCTTGATTTTTCAATATTTCATAATTATACACCAATTTCAAACATGCCATTTTTGGGCAAGATCACTGACAATAGTGCCTATTCAATTAAGTGACTATCTTAATTACAACCATTTAAATAAGATAAGATAAGATTCCTTTATTGATCCCCATGGGGGAAATTCGAGTGTTACAGCAGCTCCAGTACAGTGTAAGCACAGTAAGTAAAGTAAATAAAAGTAGAATAAAATAGAAAAATAAGGAAAGAAATTTGCTATGCAATGCAATTACTATTATACATCAGTATGGCAATTACTACAATATAATACAAACACCATATATTCTAATATATACATACAGTGTATCACAAAAGTGAGTACACCCCTCACATTTCTGCAAATATTTTATTATATCTTTTCATGGGACAACACTATAGAACTAAAACTTGGATATAACTTAGAGTAGTCAGTGTACAACTTGTATAGCAGTGTAGATTTACTGTCTTCTGAAAATAACTCAACACACAGCCATTAATGTCTAAATAGCTGGCAACATAAGTGAGTACACCCCACAGTGAACATGTCCAAATTGTGCCCAAAGTGTCAATATTTTGTGTGACCACCATTATTATCCAGCACTGCCTTAACCCTCCTGGGCATGGAATTCACCAGAGCTGCACAGGTTGCTACTGGAATCCTCTTCCACTCCTCCATGATGACATCACGGAGCTGGTGGATGTTAGACACCTTGAACTCCTCCACCTTCCACTTGAGGATGCGCCACAGGTGCTCAACAGTTTTCGAAGGGAGGGGATCATGCTCTGTTTCAGAATGTCACAGTACATGTTAGAATTCATGTTTCCCTTAATGAACTGCAGCTCCCCAGTGCCAGCAACACTCATGCAGCCCAAGACCATGATGCTACCACCACCATGCTTGACTGTAGGCAAGATACAGTTGTCTTGGTACTTCTCACCAGGGCGCCGCCACACATGCTGGACACCATCTGAGCCAAACAAGTTTATCTTGGTCTCGTCAGACCACAGGGCATTCCAGTAATCCATGTTCTTGGACTGCTTGTCTTCAGCAAACTGTTTGCGGGCTTTCTTTTGTGTCAGCTTCCTTCTGGGATGACGACCATGCAGACCGAGTTGATGCAGTGTGCGGCGTATGGTCTGAGCACTGACAGGCTGACCTCCCACGTCTTCAACCTCTGCAGCAATGCTGGCAGCACTCATGTGTCTATTTTTTAAAGCCAACCTCTGGATATGACGCCGAACACGTGGACTCAACTTCTTTGGTCGACCCTGGCGAAGCCTGTTCCGAGTGGAACCTGTCCTGGAAAACCGCTGTATGACCTTGGCCACCATGCTGTAGCTCAGTTTCAGGGTGTTAGCAATCTTCTTATAGCCCAGGCCATCTTTGTGGAGAGCAACAATTCTATTTCTCACATCCTCAGAGAGTTCTTTGCCATGAGGTGCCATGTTGAATATCCAGTGGCCAGTATGAGAGAATTGTACCCAAAACACCAAATTTAACAGCCCTGCTCCCCATTTACACCTGGGACCTTGACACATGACACCAGGGAGGGACAACGACACATTTGGGCACAATTTGGACATGTTCACTGTGGGGTGTACTCACTTATGTTGCCAGCTATTTAGACATTAATGGCTGTGTGTTGAGTTATTTTCAGAAGACAGTAAATCTACACTGCTATACAAGCTGTACACTGACTACTCTAAGTTATATCCAAGTTTCATGTATATAGTGTTGTCCCATGAAAAGATATAATGAAATATTTGCAGAAATATGAGGGGTGTACTCACTTTTGTGATACACTGTATGTGTAAATAATGAAACAGAGTCCAGTGCTGGGCAAAAGGGTAGGGGGATCTTGAGTTATTGTAGGGGGAGGGTGTATTCTGTGTATTCTGCTATTAAATGAGACATTTCCAGTTTGGTTTTCGAACTCAGCATGGAAACAGCATATGTTAAATTTTCAAACAATGGTAAAGTTAATAAAGATGCTGGTAACCTAGCTGTACTGGTTCTCTTAGATCTTAGTAATGCCTTCCACACAGTTGACAGTTGGTTTTACTTAAAAGGCCGTGAATATTATGTTGCACTCCAAGCATCACCCTCCGTCATGTGGAGTGCATCCCCGGACCAGCACCATTTAATCTATATGGTACTGTCGGCCAAAGTAATCAATAAATATGGCATCTCCCTCCATCAGTATGCAGGTGACACATAGTTGTATATATCCTTAGCGTGTAACCCTCATAGATCTGCTAATGTGTCTACAGAACATTAATTCCTGGATGTGTCATAATTTCCTGCAGCTAAATAAGAATAAAACCCAAATCCTTGTTACTGAAAATGGTAATTGTATACTTAAAAGCACTGTCTATAAAGGCTCCATGCTTGGTGAAAAACCTAGATGTCACTTTTGACGGTGATCTTAGGTTTAAGATCCATATTAGTGACGTCTGTAAAACAGCATTTTTCCATTTTAGAAACATATCCGGGTGCGTACCACGCTTTTACTGGCTGATAGCGAGAAACTTATACATGCTTTTATGTCCTCATGCCTAGAGTACTGTAATGCTTTTCTCTCTGACCTACCAAAGAGCTCTATTTCCAATACTGCGGCGAGAATCCTGACACGCACAAAAATGAGGGATCAGATCACACCTGTCCTCAAACAGCTACTTTGGATACATACTAGTGTCATTAGGAATCGATTTTAGGATTTTTTTCCACAGTACCTCAGTGACATGGTTATTAGGAATGTATCATCAGCCCACAGGAACATGCTGGCCGTACCGGCCACTCGGCATGAAAGTGGAAAGGCGACCTTTATTCATTACGGCCCTGATCTTTGGTACTCTGTCCTGATGACCTGAGGGCTCTGGATGATATTGGCATAATTAAGAGGAGGGTTATGACCCACCTATTTAGAGTGGCTTTTAATTAACGTTTTATTTCTTTTAACACATGGACCTTTGAAATGTTTCTATTCTTTGATGTTTTACTGCTTTTATTGTTGCATTTGCACTTTTAAATGTTTGTATTGTATTCTGTCTTTTAATTGCTTACATCTAAAATATTATTTTATTGCTGTCATATGTAAAGCACTTAGCAAAGCTTTATTTTAAAGTGCTATATAAATTAAGCTTATTATAATTATTGGCCTGATTTAGTTTATTTTAATTTATATTTGGATTAAGACGCAAGTATTATAATTTACATAGGATACTACCGAAGCAACTGAGGTTTGAGGTTCTAACTATGGCAGCTAGGAATGGGTGGGGTTTGAAGCTTTGACATCCAGGTCAGTAGTCTAGTCGCTTTACTGTCAAGTCACCAAGTCCAGAGTTATACAAATATAAACAGTGCTGGATACAAAGCTTTCTAATCCAATCAGCTTTATCCAATAATGATCAGATATTTAGGGTGCATATAGGTACACTTAATGTGCAATATGAGACGTGTTTCTCATTTGGAAGGGTCTCATGGTCTTTGTTTTCCTAATGGTTATTAATTTTTTATTCAGACAATCTAAGGACGAATGCTATTTTAGCAAGTGTTTTATATTACTCCACTACTGTTTTTTTAATAAGTTGATATAAATATTTAACGGCTACTGCATACACACATCTAAAAGATACTGAGCTATTATTCAGGGCATTTCCTTTTTCCGATTATTACAAAGAGGCAGAGATGTTTACCTCTAGCTGTCAGGCCAGTAGGCTTACTGGGACAGTGTGGGGAATACTGTGTAGTGAAGCACTTAGCAAACAAATTCACTGCAAAGTAAACAACTTCATTATTCAGGAGTTTTGCACCGGAGATTCAAGCACACAGCGGTTGACTTCTGCAAATATGTGCTACCTCAGGGATGGCTGAGAAACGTTTTGTTTAAAGGGGGAAAGGGTTTGCACAAGCTCATGTGGATAAACTGTTAGGTCTTTCATGGATACGAGTATAGCTGGACAAGACTAGAACTGAGACCGTCATGCTGAAATAAATAATGAATTGCTGTTCCACTCGGCGTCAGAAGCGCTGGTTAATGTGATGATATTTATGGGTCGTGGGATGAAAGGGTGTGTATAAGGATAATCATAAGTAGGCGAGAAAACAAGCAAACACCTATAAATCCTTCGAGTAAAGCTGTTCTCAGTGCTGCTCAGAGAACAATTACAGCATATTGACTCTTGACATGAAGTAGTATCTGCTCTAGCACAGCAACTGAACAAAAGTGACAGCACATTGCATTTTACGAGCATATGAATGGAGCTGTTTCATGAAACTGATTCAAGCCGTTTAAACCAAGGGTGAATCAATACTGCCATTTACACTTTCTATACATGTGTGTCATTACACTTTATTATATGTGAATTTGTTCCACTGTTCTTGTCCATAGACCCCATCAACAGGCTTGATTAGATGGTTTATCAGTCATTCAATCCCCCTCTTTCCTCTTCGGTAAGGCTGGCATGCTGGATAAACTCCCATGCATAAACGACGTTCTGTATGCAGTTTCTCAGTACAAGCTTGGTCACACATGTCTCACAATCACAAGGAATTGTGCTTGACATTCCTGGTATGCCCACTGCTTTATGTTGTGCAGAGAACCAGGCTTGTCCAAGCAGTTTCTGAACAGGAGTTCAGAATTAACATGAACCCATTGTGTTTCCTTAACAAAGATAATCGGATTGCTTCAAGAAATATGATACAGCAAAAAAAAAAAAAAAAACAGGCAATCACCAGGGTTACTGTTATAAGTATAGTTATACAACAGGTAGTTCCGACCTTACAATCTGATTGGTTGAGAAGCGTTCTAACCGTGATGATATTCGTGATAACAGCACGGTCTTTTCACACCACAACTGTATTACTCCGCTGACGCGTTGCCAGTAACGACAAGCTTCATGCAAACAAACGCGCACGAAGGCGACAGACTTTATTCCCGATCGCATTTTAAATCCGTTGTCTGATATACAAACTAGGGCACTGTGTAGGGAACATAACCAATTGTCTAATATATTGTCATGCACCATGTAGTGAACATGAATGCGTTATCTGATATACAATCTAGTGCACTGTGTAGGGAACATAACCAATTGTCTAATATATTGTCATGCACCATGTAGTGAACATGAATGCGTTATCTCATATACAATCTAGTGCACTGTGTAGGGAACATAACCAATTGTCTAATATATTGTCATGCACCATGTAGTGAACATGAATGCGTTATCTGATATACAATCTAGTGCACTGTGTAGGGAACATAACCAATTGTCTAATTCACTATCTAGTGCACTGTGTAGGGAACATAAATCCACGATCTGATACACAATCTAGTGCACTATGTAGGGAACATAAATCCGTGATCTGATACACAATCTAGTGCACTATGTAGGGAACATTAATGTGTTTGTAACGCGAACAGTTAGCTTAATAGCCCAGTTAGCAGCTCCTAGTAGTTCTGTTATCACCCATATCCTTTGGTGTGTGCGAGAGGTTTTTTATTTCTTTTTTTCCCTTCGGAGATTCTTGCCTTTTTCTTCTTGTTCTTTCTTACCTCCCTGAAATGAGTTTTTGCAACTTGGGATGTCTGCTTTGTAGTGTTAAACTTTATATTCGTTGTGGAACTACTTTTTAGCGGAAGCATATTTATTATGAAATTCAGGGCTTCTTTGATTTATTTTCTTTCTTTATTTTGTAAAAACTGTTGTATAAAAGCAATAGAACACTCAAGGTCGTGTGTTATCGCGAATAACATCTCCCACCTTATCTGTCTGACTGAGGCAGCATTCTAAATCACACAATAGTGTAAGTAAGTGTAGTTAAAGATGCACTGATCGAGTCCATGAGGTAGTAATACATTTTACTGACACAAAAAGAAAAACATGGCTAAAGATTTCAAATCACCGCACTAACACCGACATGCACAAAACCCTTCTGGACCCCCTATTCCAGGCTTTAATAATAAGGAAGATGTGTGGGGGAGGGTAAAAGCTAAACAATTACCCTGCCATTACAATGCAAATCAGGTTTAGGGGTGGGATGTGGCTGTGGCGGCGCAACAGTCGCACAAGTCAGGGTATTTGATTAATAAGCAAATGAATTAGGTAACGTGCTGCCTCTGTCAGAGCACATGATAAAGATGTTTCATTCTTTAAATTCTAGAACACGGAAGCAAGCTATCACGATGACAGACAGCTAACCAAATTTATGGAAACAAAACTCCAACGCGACAGAGAGAACATTAGATTTGTCTTATGACAGCAGTCTGTTTAGGCACGTGAAGCAGCTGTCCGGATTCGGAATCGCGTGTGTGAAATGCTCATACGCACGGGAAGAAAATTAGCCTGAAGACTAGAATATTTTATAAGTAGATGTGAATGTGCCGTTTTTTTCATTCTGCACGCACGCACACACACACACACACACACACACACACAAGAACAAACTGGCTGGTACCAATCCTATTTCCTGTCAGAGATAAGGTATCAAAACAAATATGGTTCCACTCATGGCTATTATGTCCGGCGCAGTGATTTTATTAACACAATTAATACAACAAATTCTAAGATGTATGACAAGGTGACTGCAGCTTTCCAAACTTCCTAACACCTACCACTGCCAGTCCTTCACCTTCTAGTATAATAAATGAGATCTACGTTTAATCAGGAAAGGGGGGCACGTGAAAGGCCAAATTGGGCAGCAGAACTGAGCTTGATTAATGCTGCCTTGGCGCTAATAGAGATAAGGCTCTGGACTATGAGAGCAAAGCCCGGCACAACAAAGACTCTGGACGTCCTAAACACTAACCAAAACCAACCACACAAACGCTTCACTTCCAGGTGTATCAGGGGTTCAGCAGGCACAGGAGACTTGCTTTAATCTCCCAGCTCAATCTACTTTCCAAATCCCGACTGCACTTGGTGTTGCCTGCTTTACGCCTAGTGAATTCTGAGCACGTCAGCCTGGAGAACAAAAGCCAGCTTCTATTTGCATTTCTCACGCAAAGCGCAAGCGGATCCAACCCACGCCGGCATGTAGCTAATCTAAAGTAAACTTCTGCATTGTAGTTCGTCTAAAGAGACAAGTACAATAACAAAAAATTCGGCAGCACTGTGCATGCTGCGACCCGTGCTTCTGCCACAGTGCTCTTAATGAAAGAAAACAGAAGAGTTAGATAATGTAGCAAGGCTCAACAGCACTTAGTCATCAAACTGCAACTATTTTTTATTTATTTAAGAACATAACTATTATATTACACATTTAATAACAGGATAACTGCAATTATTGTACACTGTATTTTATTCATTAATTGTTCCTGGCTAGATGCCCGTTTGAAAACACTGATCTTACCATACAGAAGCATTTTGTAGTTCTACAATTACTGACTGTAGTCCATCTGTTTCTCTGCATACTTTTTTAACCTCCTTTTACTCTGTTCTTCAATGGTCAGGACCCCCACAAAGCAGGTATTATTTAGGTGGTGGATTACTCTCAGCACTGCAGTGACACTGACCTGGTGTTGGTGTGTTAGTGTGTGTTGTGCTGGTATTAGTGGATAAGACACAGTTGGGCTGCTGACATTTTTAAACACCTCACTGTCACTGCTGGACTGAGAAGAGTCCACCAACCAAAAATATCCAGCCAGCAGCGCCTCATGGGCAGCGCCCTGTGACCACTGATGAAGGTAATAGATGAGCGATCGTCTCTGACTTTACATCTACAAGGTGGACCAACTAGGTAGGTATTATTTAAAAACTCCAGCAGCACTGCTGTGTCTGATCCACTCATACCAGCACAACACACACTAACACACCACCACCATGTCATTGTCACTGCAGTGCTGAGAATGATCCACCACCCAAATAATACCTGATCTGTGGTGGTCCTGACCATTGGGGAACAGCATGAAAGCAGGTTAAAAAAGTATGTAGATAAACAGATGGACTACAGTCAGTAATTGTAGAACTACAAAGTGCTTCTATATGGTAAGTGGAGCTGATAAAATGGACAGTGAGTGTAGAAACCAGGAGGTGGTTTTAATGTTATGACTGATCAGTGTATGTTCCATTATAAGTAAAGCCCTACCTAATAAAAAAGCTAAGTGTGAAATAAAGTGTTTTCCATGTAATATGCAATTTGCTGTGAAATTCAAACTTGAAGGTTTGTGTTTAGCGATTTGATATTTTTCTTTAACGTAGCGTATCGTGTTAAAGGTTGGTGTCAAAACACAGACGAGGATTTTCGTCTTTGAGACAGAACACGAAGCCTCGCACCATCGCTGGATGTTCTAGGTTTACATTTAACCGTTAAGGTAGGCTGTGCTGTGTACTGTAGCTTCCATTTATTCTATCATTCAATTTATGAGTGTTGTTTAATGACTGCTGTGAAATGTGGCACTTTTATGAGGTCTGTGAAATTTAGCACATTTTCCCATGAATTTAGTAGGGCCCTAATTATAAGCAGCAACTGTTTAGGGAAGGCCCTTCTCTGTTCCAGCATTACTGTGTCTTCAGACATCCCATGCACCATTGAAATCTTAACACTAACTCATCAAATCACTCAACACTACCCAATAATCAAAATGAATTATGCTCATCAATATCACAGTCAGTACATACTGTAATTATCTGTACAATATCATTATTTGACCCAGCTAAAAATAATGATCTCAGTTATTATACCATTAAAATGTGCAGATCTAATTGCAAGGTGTCAAAATCCTGGCAGCGCAGTGTTGGCGGTACATCTAGACTGCTGATCAGAAATACATGATGCAAAAGTAAGTACACCTGCTGCAATACGAATGCTATAAGCTCAGTGGAGCTTTGGTTCTCACCAATAAACATCACACAGCAGAGTGTTCAGACTATAAATCAAGATCCATTAAATGCACAGCAAGACAACGTAAAGCACCAAGATTTGCTTGGCAAGAGCAATTGTTGCATCACAATGCAAAAGGAAAAAACAACCAATGACCAAACATCTACAATGAGACTCAAAGCCCATCGTGAAACAAGATGGCTAACATTTACCGTGACAGCTGAGACAAAGGAACACTTTTTTTTTTATCCACTGGGACAGTAACAGCACTTCCTAATCCCTGTCTCAGGCATGGGCATTAATTAGCAGAGAATGGAGTGTTAACAGTTGTTTAGGCAGAACTCTCCACCGTTAAGGGCATCACCATGGTTACCAAGGATGGAAAGACCTGGCATAAAGATGAACAAGAGTTCTGAATTAGGCTACATCAGCCCAAAAGATCAGTGCAATATTATTCCAAGGAAACAATTAAACCTTATGGTTTTTCTCTTATAATAAAAGGCTAGAAAAATGGACCAGTCACATCACTGGGTTTGTATCAGTCCAGCCAAAAATTGTCTCCCAAAAATCAGTCTAAGGGCAAAAACTCGGATGTCCATACTTTTACTGCTGAATATAGATGTTGAATACAGTTTAGTTTCTGTCTGTCCTTGTCAGTGGATAATTTAGTCATCAATAAATAAAACAGTGGGTATAAATACTCTTAAATGGTCCTGCATTTGCCCCAGACAGCACAGACCTTGTCAGCGTAAACATAACAACCATGTATGTCTGCAGCTGCTGAAGTCTAATGCAAAATATCGTTAGTGACTTATCAGGGCCATATCTGTGAGTCTGCCATCAGAATATGCTCACTAATTCAGATACTGTCATATCTAATAAAAACTGAAAGTGCACAGGTACATCACATCAGCGTTTCTCATCAGATTATTTCTCACTTATTGTGAAGTCTGAAACAAAGGTCAGTGTGTAAATGCTGCTGACTAACAACATTCATAAGAAACTTTAGATCTGATTGAAGACATACAACCCCTAATCCATGATATTAAACTTATTGATTTTAGTCTCCACTAGCACTAAAGCCACTATAAGAGGGCATCAAATGTTAGGAAGCATGAGATATGAAAACAAAAAAGAACATGATCACAAATCAGTTTCACATTAGGGCAAGGACTGATTGACAAGTTGGGGAGTGCTTCCCAATGCTATAAATGCAGCCCTCGGATTTGAGAAAGTAGAAGCTTGTAAACAGTGGTGAAGGCTGAATACAGCAACAGTTTCTCCACATTTGCATTGTGTTTTTGCACACAGTTCATAAACTGTGTACACAACAACTTAAAAGATGTGCAAGTCGGTGTGAGCAGTCAGGTTGGTGCGCAATGTTTCCAATTCATTACTGAATTGGCCGCAAGTTACATTCACACAGAGCAGGCAAACCTTTTGTGGTCTAGCTGTTGCCTGGTTTATTGTGGTTTAGCTGTTGTTAACTGACATTGTTGTCCGTTTATTAGCCTGGTAAATACATTTGATTTGATTTAATATCAAAATCACTTTTAGGAACAATACTTCTCTAGACTGCAAACAGACTTGGACAGGGGCAACAGTTCACCTTTCAACAAGACAAAGACCTAAAGCATACAACCAAAACAACATTGGAGTGGCTTCAGAGGAAAGTCTCGGCCACACAGATGCCACCCATCCAATCTCGCAAGGCTAAGAAGGATCTGCACTAACGAATGGGGGTGAACTGACCAAATCCAGGCGCAAAAAGCTTGTTGAAGGTTCTGACAGTGGGGCCTTTCTGTTGTGGTTTTGGATTTTTCACTCCTGGGTATCAAATACATTCTAAACAGTATTTCATCAGAAATAATAAGAGTCATGCCTATTTTTATTGTACTGCTGGACCAAGTTTTCATCTGTACTTAAATTTTACCGCTGCAAAGAAAAACGCTTTAAAGCGTCACATTTACAGAGAGCACTGTGAACATAAACTCATCACTGTTGCATCAGCTTCAACAGCTTGACTTATCAAATATCCATCAAAGCTGTGGAAAGTGGTTTCCATTAAGAACTAGCTAGTCTGTGAGTTCAGATCTAGAAGCTGTGGTATTAAAAAAGCACACTTGTGCTCAGATGGCACGTTCAAACGGGTGATTGTGTGTGGTCTCAGTTTACCAACTGCATCAACAAAGATGGATTATTACTAGGTGCTTGCTAAACAAAGGCCACACAGTATGTTGCAGTCCACTTACTGACCAACAACTAGATACCTCACTTAGTAGTGAAAACAAACCTTAGTCTAAAGCCTGGTTTAAGCTTTTATCCAAACAGACCTTTAAATCCTTGAAATTGTTATCTAGTAATGGAGTCACCTAATGAAATGTAAGCAACTCATCTTACAGCCCACCTGGCAAAAACATTGACAGAATTATTTAGGTTAGAGCTATGTTTATCCTGATGGCAATAATATTGACCCAAGTGGCATATTATGGTAAACTAGTGCCAACACAGGACCACAAATTGCTTTATTACTATCTTGACATTATATTTAGCTTATAGTATTGTGTTTGAGACACAAAAACTCTCAGTGGTTGGAAAAGTATTTCTGTCTTCTACACTACCATACAATTCTGCATGTCTATGTCTATTTAAGACAGGTTCCATCACTTGTGAAAGGGAAGTATGAGTTGGCATTGTTTAAATTGGGGAAAAACAGGTTCCAGACTGATGTAGGAACCCACCGCTGGATGGTAAAAAGAAGAGCCCAGTAGCACAAACCTATCATACAGAGACATGTGCTATTTTGCAATTGACAATGCAATGGATCGAAATTAAACATGATTAATTTAAAGTAAGTCCGTGTGCTTTAATCTCAGTAAAAGCAGTAAAAATTTCGTGTTCCTCTTTCAGGCCCAAACTTAGTTTATCTCAGCCATATTAAGACTTGGTTCCCACCCACATCAAGTCAAAATCCCTCATGCTTCTCTAGACATTTAACATTAGTAGTAATCTTGCCTGGCTTTGTGAGACTAAGAAGAAGAGAAAATAAAAAAGACAACCTCAACCAATAATGTACGTGTGCATTTCTCACTTTAGCTTTGTGTGGCCCATTGAAAATATACACTTTTATTGATTCGAACAAAACTGTGTTTTACTCTTGTAACAGATGCACTTGCATAGATTAGGGGCAGTGTGCAAATCTACCCTTGATTAATAGTTACAAGATCTTAATCATAATAAACTGCATTCATTTTTAGCAGACACTTTTATCCAAAGCGACTTACAGTATACAGTTAAACAATTGAGGGTTAAGGGCCTTGCTCATGGGCCCAACAGTGGCAACCTAGCGGCGGTGGGTCTTAAACCAGAAACCTTCTGATTACTAGTTCATTACCTTAATCATTAGGCTACAACTGCCCACTTGATCAAAATATATGGGCCATAAAAACTTCGTTACAGTCTTAATGTACTTACAAGATTTATGAAGACACACATGTGGCACAGACACTTTTGCTCATTTTTCACTGTGAATATAAATGTCAAAAACTCTGTATTTAGGTTCTTTTCATGCCATAACACTGTTGCCTTTTAATACAAAGGCTTCAACAACAGTAATTAGCACAGCAGACCTCAAAGCACACCAACCCCTTTGGGAACTTAATTTTACACAATAATATTACTACATAACACACAGACTCAAGCAGCTTGATGTTCTTTTTATGTTGATCACTGACCAGTTTAGTTGTTTTCTTAAAATAGGTGAGAGAAAAATGTGGATAAAGCAAGCTACATAAAAAGACTTGCTTTCCTAAGAGCCAGCAGACCTGACCACCCTAATTATCAGACAGGTTAAAGCGTTTCTAGAGCAGAAAAGATTCCCAAAGAAACTAAAAACTGGGTTAATGAGGAGCGTCTCTTAAACACATGTAGACCTTTACAGGGTGGTAATTACACTGTACTCTTTCTAAATTAAATCTTAGTCCTTTCTAAGTCCTCCTATCCTGACCCAGTAATGGAGGGTTCTCTAGTAAAACAACAGGATTTAATCATTTCTCCCCTTAGAAACATATAAGGTGCTTGTTTAGTCTGTTTACCCATGTGTGACCTTAAAGCCTTGCAACTTATTCGGAATGCACTTACCTGCCTGTCTGTTGCCTTAAGTCTCTCCAGATACCCTCACATCACCCCACTGCTATGTGCAATTCACTGGCACTTTAATGGCTTTCTGTAGCTCCCTACATCAAATTTAGACTCTAGTACTTTCCTACTTTCCATTTTCTTTTAGTAAATGCACCACTTGCAGAAAATTGTTACAATGACATACTTTATCATTCACATGTTTATTTCTTTTGTTTGCATTGGAACAACACAGATCCACACAGAACTCCAGAAATGAACAGGACACAATTTTAGCACCTTCTCAAAACTGTAAGAAATTTAAATCATGTGATTTATTTCTCCTTTATTTTGTACATAAACTCACCTGCGGAAAGTAACAGCTGCTGGCCATAAATCAAACTTACAACCAGTTTAAATGAAGGAAGGTCTCTGTATGTACCACAATAAGCATAGAGAAATGTGAGAAAATCAGAATCATGTTCTTGTGGCCACTGGACGCAACGTCATTATGTTTATAGACCTCCTTTGACAAGACGATAAGTATAGAATTTATGGAAAATTGCAGCAAAGGATTATTCAAATGTTCAATTAAGAACTGCAATTAAGCTCCAAACAAATTCAAGCGGACCTGCAGGCAACAGTCGCATCATTAAATGGTTGCTATAATAGGAGGCCCAGTAGAACGCCACTGCTGACACAGACATACAAATCCCGACTGGGATTTGAATGCCTAATCCTCCTAAGAAAACTCTATGTTTACAGATGAGAACAAAGTACCAAATGAGGTTTTCAAAAATAAAAAAAAGAACATGGCCCCTATGGGTTAGGTTCACAGATGTTTTGGGGTTGCTTTGCAGCTTGTGACACTGATGAAGACAAGCATTTTATGCCTAGTTTACACTACACAATTTTTGCCTCGATTGGTTGGCGCTAGATTTGCCAGCTCTCAATCGCTATGTGTGAACTACTCAACAACTCGATCCGAGCGGCTCACCGAGCGCTCAGCGACCGAAGAAAGATTTCTAGCTTGTCAAATATCTGGATCTGAGTTGCCCGACTGACAATAAGTGCTATGTCGAACAGCCAATGAGAACACAAGATACTGTGTGAGGGAAAACGCGTTGTAAAAATGTGGGACAGGGGCAGAATATAGTTTATATCAGAATACATCGGCATGCACACAAGTTTTATACAGTATTTCTGACCTTATCGCTCTCTACAAAACATAACACCATTGCAAAAATATTTATTACCTCCAACTCACTATAGAACAATCCATGCTGTTCCTATTTTTCCTACTTTTTTACGCTGCACATCAGCACACAAACTTTGATCGCTCGCTACTTGTTGATGTGCATTTTTGGACGTGGTATCGTTAAACCCCTCGTCACTTCTCGCGTTTGTTTTCGTGACAAAACGTAGTTTGGGAGACCAGAGAAGCTCGCCTGCAATTCCAGTTAGTGATACATCGTGTAGTGTATAATCCCCTATCACCGATCAGTCGTGTAGTGTGAAAGCCACACCGACTTGAAAGACTCCCGATTACAAGAGATCCAGTTGTGTAGTGTGAACTGTACAGCGACCTGACGACTTGGAAAGTCGTGTAGTGTGAACTTGGCATAAGCTATTCTCTGTTGCCAGCTGGTCGAATGAGCCGAGTTGATGGAAGTACCTTGCTGTAAGTACTCTTTATGCGTACAAACTCCTAACAAGGTTTTAGGTAAATAGTTACTGATAAGACAACAATACAGCTCTGAAAATTATGGATAAGGCCACCTGGACAATGCAGTAGATGTAAATTAAAATAGATTATCAGAACAATATTGCTACAACACAGAGTGCATAATATGGTATTGAAACTAGCCTGCTAATTAGTAAGAAATAAAACATTAACATTTCTGATATAACTCAGTTATAAAAAAGCCACACTTTCAGAATGTACTTGATTTGTTTATAAAAAAAGAGATAACACTGATTAAAAAATGTTAACATCCAAGAGTTCACATTCCAGCGGATGTATGCCTACAAACCCAAATTTATGCTTTCTTTTAAAATAGTTTTATTAATAGGTCAGACACCGATGTTGGACGAGAAGGCCTGGCTCAAGTCTCCGCTCTAATTCATCCCAAAGGTGTTCTATCAGGTTAAGGTCAGGTCAGTCAAGTTCTTCCACACCAAACTCACTCATGCATGTCTTTAAGGACCTTGCTTTGTGCACTGATGCGCAGTCATGTTGGAACAGAAAGGGGAAATTGTCCAAAATCTCTTGGTATGCTGAAGCATTAAGTGTTCCTTTCACTGGAACTAAACAACCCCACACCATAATCCCCCCTCCACCAAACTTCGTGGCTGAGTTGATGTCGTTCCCAATCGCTTCCACTTTGTTATAATACCACTGACAGTCGACTGTGGAATATTTAGTAGCGAGGAAATTTCACCACTGGACTTGTTGCACAGGTGGCATCCTATCATGGTACCACGGTGGAATTCACTGAGCTCCTGAAAGCAACCCATTCTTTCACTAATGTTTGTTAGAAGCAGTCTGCATGCCTAGGTGCTTGGTTTTATTCACCTGTGGCCATAGAAGTGATTGGAACACCTGAATTCAATTATTTGGATGGGTGAGTGAATACTTTTGGCAATATAGTGTAGTTATACTCATCATAATATTCTGCTTATGCTGATTTAGCCACGAATGACAAAAGGCAAGTTTGCAGTATTGTTCTTATTATTTGGTGACAAGACTGTAGTAGAACTGTTTTGTAAAAAAGAACCAAGAGGAGGGCAGTCTTCGTTAGAGATGTACCGATCGGGGTTTTTGGCACCGATTCCGATCTCCGATCTCCTTTCAGGGATATTCCGATTCCGACCGGGGGGGGGATATAGCAGTAAATAAAGTAAATAAACTTAAAAAGAGCCTCACAGTGAAGATAAACCGGAGCAGCGCGCGTGTGTGTGTGCGCCTTTAGAAGAGACGCTTTGTTCACAGTATCGCTATAAGTGATTCATTGATTCATGAGTCGATTTGTTTTATGTGAAGCGTAAGTTTCTCTTCTCAGTTTCTCTTCTCAGTTATCTCTCCGTGTTTACTGTTATTAATTAAATGTCGTGGTTTTAAATAAACACCAACTACTACAGAACATTTTGTGTGACTCTTACATTAAAAAGCTTAATTAAAAAGCTTAATTAAACTGTTATTACCACAGATCTGTAACCGACTCAGACTCGTTCCGTCTAAGGAGACAAAAGTTTTTTGATGATCTGATGATGAAGTTCAGCAGATGATCCTGAACTAACGAATTTGGTAATGAATAAACTTTTGCCTCGGATTGGCTCTGTAACGTTTTCTGTTCTCATCTAAATCACAAGCAAGAACCGCTTACGATTTACCAAAGTGAACCAGGAGTTTATATAACGTGCTGATAGAATCGACTCAGATGTGACCGTGTTGAATTATCTTTTTAAAGTAAATATTACAATCAGCAAAATTACATCGTATGTATGATGCACAATGTTAATCATGTTATTTTAGGTCATGAAGAGCTTTCACGATGGTTTCTGTACGATTGTTGATGAATGGTGATGTGATGGTTGGTGCTTCGTAGCTCAAAGTCTGGATCAATCCACTGAGCTGTTAAGCTTAACGTGATCTTTATATATCACACGATCGGATCGGCTACTTTTAGGAGATATCGGCCGATCGCCGATAGCATATTTTGATTAAAAATTGGCCGATACCGATTCATAGCCGATCGATCGTTCCATCTCTAGTCTTCGTCCATTTAAATGAAGGTATGGAGCATGAAGACAGATCTAATACCAGCAACACCGAGGCATCATTGGACTTCTTTGCCTTGGTTTCTATTCTCCTGAAAGCTGGGAAAACAGGCTGTCAGAATCCAGTTCCTGTTAAAGGGAAATCTCAGCAGGATATCCTCTACTTTGACCTTGAAAAAGAAGTGTGTAAAGGCACATCAGAGAAAACGGTAGCTCTCTATAGCTTTATTCTCATGTTGCCTCTTCTTTTCTTTCCTTTCCTTCAGACTCAACTTTTGCTCCTCATCACTTTCACTTGTCTCAGACTGCCCTTCCTATTACTGCTCCGGCCGGACAATGCTGGGATTTTTATCTCCACACTGCAGGTGTACTTAACAGGCAAGAGTGAAATCCGTCTCTGAGAAATGGACAAACACATTTAAAACATTTTGAATGTGATCCTGAGTGGGGCAACAAAGCGGTCACTCTATTCCTGAAAGATTGCAAGTTCAAACCACAACAATTCCTTAGTCAGACAGTTGATGTTTACTTAAACTTGTAAGGGGCATTTATATCATGGCAGTCTGACTATTTCAATGTTTTGCTTCAACTATTCTTGCTCTGTGACTAAACAATTTGAAGACATGCTTTAGGTTAAAAAACTAAGATCTTCTAACAACATGTGTGCTAAGTGCATTTGTTCAATATATGTTGGGCCAAAATTATACATACAGCATCTTTAAATTAATTTGTTGGTTGGAACAGTAGTCCAAAATCAGAAAAAAGGAAACTGTTAACTCACACTGAAGACAAATTTATCTGGATCGCCAGATGTAATCCGCAACCCAGCAAAACAAGCCGGTCATGAATGAAAAGCTGTTGGAACACCTGTCTATAGCCAAATGAGAATTACATTTACTTAAGAAGCTCATCAAGAATGATATTTCTTCTCCTGGTATTACCTTTCATCCTCACTTTTGCAAAGAGACTACTGTTTTATGTACTTTTTAATAGGTGCAGTCAGAGTCATCAGCTTTGGATGCCAAGTTAAATCAAATGAGAGTTTTCACTTTTAACACCACTAAATTAATAATCCAAGTTGATAACATTATGACCACCCTCCTTGTTTCTACACTCACAGTCCATTTTATCAGCTCCACTTACCATATAGAAGCACTTTATAGTTCTACAATTACTGACTGTGGTTCATCTATTTCTCTACATACTTTTTTAGCCTGACTTCACCCTGTTCTTCAATGGTCAGGACCCCCCACAGGACCACTACATAGTAGGTATTATTTGGGTGGTGGGTCATTCTCAGCACTGCAGTGACACTGACATGGTGGTGGTGTGTTAGTGTGTGTTGTGCTGGTATGAGTGGATAAAACACAGCAGTGCTGATGGAGTTTTTAAACACCTCACTGTCACTGTTGGACTGAGAATAGTCCACCAACAAAAAATATCCAGCGTCCTGTGACCACTGATGAAGGTCTAGAAGATGACCAACTTAAACAGCAGCAATAGATAAGCGATCGTCCCTCACTTTACATCTACAAGGTGGACCAACTAGGTAGGAGTGTCTAATAGAGTGGACAGTGAGTGGACACAGTAATTAAAAACTCCAGCAGCGCTGCTGTGTCTGATCCACTCATACCAGCACAACACACACTAACACACCACCACCATGTCAATGTCACTGCAGTGCTGAGAATCATCCACCACCTAAAAAATACCTGCTCTGTGGTCGTCCTGACCATTAAAGAACAGGATGAAAGCAGGTTAAAAAAAGTATGTAGAGAAATATCGTTTGACTATAGTCAGTAATTGTAGAACTACAAAGTGCTTCTATATGGTAAGTGGAGCTGATAAAATGGACAGTGAGTGTAGAAACAAGGAGGTGGTCATAATGTTACGGCTGATCAGTGTATATTTTGCATATTAAGCAAAAAAATTAAAAGTAGATGTTTAACTCATACTGAGATATGTAAATACCATCTTTTTTTTTTTTTAATATTACTGAGAATAATCCATATACTCACTGACTGTCTTTTTTTTCATCATTCTACTCTAGCGCTTGTACACTTGGTGTTTACATTACTGCCTAAATCAGATCTCTGCTTATTGTAATAAGATTATTTTCTGTACATGTTAACACACGTACAGTCATAGCGTTGGCACCAGAGCAATGTTTGGCTGCTCACCCATTAACCTTAAATTTAATGAACGAGAGACCCTTTATTACTGTGTTAATAACACACATTAACTGCAACCTCATTTCCGAGGCTAAATTAGCAATTGGTCTAATTCATGTTTACCAGTGCAACCTTATTTCCTGAAGTCTTAGTAGGTTTCCTGCTTCAGCAGTCCCCCCAGAGCATCAAAGAACATCCATAAAGACAGTGGCTGATCCAGCAACAGTAGGAGAAGGATGAGCGCCTGAGGCGCTCGCCTTAAAACTGCACCCTACCCCTGGTGTTTAATGAAGCGCCAGAAGACATAAACCGGCCCCAGAGCCACCAAACGACTGAGTAAATTGGTCACGGCCAATGATCCTTTACAGCTCAGCACTGTTTTATATAAACACTGCAGTCATTAATCACGGACTAAACAGCTATGAGGTAGGCAGATTTGGACAGGTCAAAAGGGAGTCATTACATTACCCAAACGGCTTTTGGCAAATTAATTGAAAGAGTAAACATGATTACACTCTACTGTGATTCTTACAACAATATTAAGGTTAATTAAGCATCTAGAACACACCTGGGCATTGTACGGCCCTCGGGCCAAGTCTGGGCTGTTGGCTGTCTTCGACTGGCCTGCATAAGGTCAGTGGTAATTAGAAATCAGACATAAATACGTATATATAACACGTGTAATATAATGGCATTGCTTTTATTTTGAAGGGACTGCTATTTTTCCACGTTACTCAAGTTTGTACATTTGTGTGTGTGTGTGTGTGTGTGTGAGTGTATCCAGCTTTACCATAATGTGTTGGCAAACAAAACCGTGAGTGTTTGTTTGTTTATTAGGATTTTAACGTCATGTTTTACACTTTGGTTACATTCATGACAGGAACGGTAGTTACTCATTACACAAGATTCATCAGTTCACACATATCGAACACAGTCATGGACGATTTAGTATCGCCAATTCACCACACTTGCATGTCTTTGGACTGTGGGAGGAAACCGGAGCTCCCGGAGTAAACCCACGCAGACACAGGGAGAACATGCAAATCCCACACAGAATGGACCCGGACTGCCCTACCTGGGGATCAAACCCAGGACCTTCTTGCTGTGAGGCGACAGTGCTACCCACCGTGACAAACTGTGAGTGAAATTGATTAAAAATGTCCTTACCAAGACATCAGTTTCTAAGTATTTATTTACTGTGGTCAGATGTAAAGCTGTGTGTTTAGTTTATGACAAACAGACCACTGTGTAAGGATTAAACAGCAACTGAGGTAATTAGATTCCAAATAAAATAGCACTGGCACTTTTTGTCCACACTTGCTTTCATGAAAGTTAATTAAATAGTGATTTAATGCTGATGTTTTTACTCTGCCTGCTTCTCATTTTCATTGTCTGATTGTAACAACTATTCTTACCAATAACAGCTTAGCAAAACTGTACAATTTGCTGCCTTTATAAAGAGATACAATTAACATTGAGCATAATTAAGTTCATTCTATGTGTCCGGAACTCCACAACAGTCCCAGTTTCTTATGTGGCCCCTTGCAAAATGTCATTGCACACCCCTGGTTTAGAAGATCTTTTAAGAGCCTAAAAGCTATTAGTTATGTAGTTCATTCAGGAATGACAAATGACCCATATATCTTTATTTTGTATTCATTTATAGCTATGATATATTTCTACAAGCAAGACTAAGATGAAGTTTTACTATAGCCACAACATTTCCAGCCCTGGAGACCTTCTCATTTTATAAAAGTCTGAAATGCTTCACGTGAACATTGATAAATCTTGTGTTAGGCATAAAGCACAACAACCAACCATGCAGCAATCTCTAGAATCCACATGCACACAAGCCCATCCAGGATCATATTTATTCAGACACTCGGGCAGAAAGCCAGCTTTTCCTAATTGCTTCCTGTATATCCCACAATAGTTTCCTCTCAGCAGGCCTTATCAATACAATCTGTCACTTGAAGTGCAAGCCATAGAGGCAGAGACTAGGAGATTTAAGAGACGGATATGGTCAGACAACTTCTCTAACACAATAACCCGGCTCACGCCTTTGCCAATTAAATGTGTAATAGACATTAGGGTGTTTTAACATTGTTTTTTAGATCACAGGATGCACTGAAGCTAAATCAGCATTCCACATAATCTCACACGAGTGGATAACTGCAGGCCAAACTATCAAACCTGTACATTAAAATAATTTGTATTATGAACAATTAAAGATGCTCCAAACCCAAAACTGCATTATAAAAAAAAAACAAAAAAAAAAACGCAGAAGATATTTTGGACAATTTATACTACGACATATGCTTGAGTTTTATATTGAAAAAAAAAAATTGAAAAAAATACATATATATTTATATATATATATATATATATATATATAAATAATTATGCATTTTCTCCCCTTTTTCTCCCTTTTAGCGCATCCAATTGCCTGATTGCGCCATGCTTCCTCTCCACCAATGCCGATCCCCGCTCTGATTTAAGAGAACGAAGCTAACCCACGCCCCCTCCAACACGTTGGCAGCAGCCGTATGCATTTTGTCACCTACACTTTGACGAATGCAATGCTAATCAGCACTGTGTACGGAGAGACACACCCTGACAGCACTCTTTTCTCATCTCTGTGCAGGTGCCACCAATCAGCCAGCAGAGGTCGTAATTGCATTCCCACCCTTATATGATGCCAATCATTGTTCATGTGGCCGTTCAGCCTAGTCGGCAGGCAGAGCTGAAACTCGATACCATGTATTGTATGCTTGAGTTTTAAATCAAGCATTTAAATCTTTTAATGAATTTCTCTTTGCATATAAGAAGACTATTTAACTGAATTACCCTGTTTCCCCCTAACTGTTCAATGCAGCAATAAGCCGGAGTTTAGGAGAACAGGGCTCAGGGGTGCAGTTTCTTACTACCCACTCATTTTCTGAACAATACTTAGTGGTTAGGACCATTCAAATGAATTTTAAGTCCAGCTGTTTATTAATAAAAACAGGGAAGCTGTTACACTTCAGTACAGATCAGATGGTGAACAGACGCAATGTAGTATGTTAAACTTACATGTGGATGTGTTCATTATTGAAGTAAGAAAAATAAGGATATTTTGCATCATGTCACAATATAAAAGTAAGATTCTGATGTGCAGGTTATACGTATGCTTTCTGAAAGAGCATTGAGATACTGGCTGCATCTCTTTTACTTGATTAACTCATTTAGCTGTAATGTAATTCAGCCTGCAACCTTGTACACAATTTACATTCTGCATACTTAACTAGCTTGGCTATTTATGCTGTTTATTGTTTTACATTATAGCCCTATTAAGTTATTTTTAATAAAGCCAGTACTTGTTAACATGACAATGAATAATGTGTTGGCTATTAAAACAGCAACAAGGACGTCAATGAAAAAAGTGGGTGAGTGCACCAGCATATGAAGGGGATTTTATATTTAGAATGACACACAAACCTACACACCCTTGGTTATCTATTGAAACTTACCATGTTATCCTCAGAACAATAGCTGCTTAATCAGTACAGCACAAGTGTCCTTTTATTAAGTAACACCTTCAAATTAGGGCACCATGCCCAGTCACTGAGCCTTAGGGAAGCACTTCATACCTTCACTCTGGCATTGTTTGGGGAGTTAAAGAGACACACTTTATTAACAATTGTAATGACACAAAGGCAGTGCATTTACACACATCATTTACTGCGATATCCATATGTCATAAGAACTAAGCTAATTTGTTATGGACAAAAGTATGTGGACCCCTGACCATGTGCTTGTTGAGCAATGCACTGCAAAACCCCACACCCCTTTGAGGCTATAACAGCCTACACTATTTTAAGACGTCTTTCCACGTAATCTTGAAGTGTGTCTGTAGGAATTTGACCTTACTTAGTGAAGAAAGGATTTGTAAGGTCAGAAGCTGATGATAGACGAGTTGGTTTGGCTTGCAATCAGCAATCCAATTTATCTCAGAGGGGTGCGATGGCATGGTGTTTAGGGGCCTGTGGGGGTCACTGAATTTCCTCCAAAACCAAACGAAAAAATCTACACATATTTAAGTATATATCATCAGGTCAGTTTTGAGATTTTAATACTCTTTTGGTGTTGTATTTGGTGGGGTATAAGGTTCTAAAATGTCGTAACTGTTTGGCATGGCCTCCTTGATACTTGTTATTAATTATTATTGAATACATACACTGATCAGCCATAACATTAAAACCACCTCCTTGTTTCTACACTCACTGGCCATTTTATCAGCTCCACTTACCATATAGAAGCACTTTGTAGTTCTACAATTACTGACTGTAGTCCATCTGTTTCTCTACATACTTTTTTAGCCTGTTTTCTCCCTGTTATTCAATGGTCAGGACCCCCACAGGACCACCACAGAGCAGGTATTATTTGGGTGGTGGGTCATTCTCAGCACTGCAGTGACACTGACATGGTGGTGGTTTGTTAGTGTGTGTTGTGCTGGTATGAGTGGATCAGACACAGCAGCGCTGCTGAAGTTTTTACATACCATGTTCACTCACTGTCCACTATTAGACACTCCTACCTAGTTGGTCCACCTTGTAGATGTAAAGTCAAAGACAATCACTTATCTATTGTTGCTGTTTGAGTTGGTCATCTTATTTTTTTTTGGTGGACTATTCTCAGTCCAGCAGTGACAGTGAGGTGTTTAAAAACTCCAGCAGCGCTGCTGTGTCTGATCCACTCATACCAGCACAACACACACTAACACATCACCACCATGTCAGTGTCACTGCAGTGCTGAGAATGATCCACCACCCAAATAATACCTACTCTGTAGTGGTCCTTTGGGGGTGTACAGTATAGTGACTTCTCTATACCAGTATAAATAGGGCTGCTTTACTTGCATTCATTCAGTAGTACATGATACAGAAGTATTTTGCTGAGGTCAAGACAAACTATCAAACTGTCAACTTAAGCCGAGAGGAAATCTGACCAGATGTAGGAAGGTGAATACTGTAATAAAGGGTAGCTTTGTTTATTAGGTCTGTTACGATCCTACATCTGGCACATTTGCTCATTAGCCGGCTCTATGGGGCTGTTTTTTCTCTTTAGGATGTCTGTATTTAGTCAATGAGGTGCTCACTTTATAAAAATCAGAGCTGGATTCATTGTGCTTAGCGAACACTGTGGGAGTACAGTTTAAACAGCAAAACATTTGGCACTTTAATGTTGTCCATTTTTCAATGTGTTGCCATTTGGTTTGCTCTGATAGAGTTTGTTATCATATCATCGCGTGTGCATGAGTGGGCACAAAAGTCTGTTCAGGTGGGATTGTGGGCTTTGGAAGGGCAAAGAGGAAAAACATTTTTAATGATCACAAGGTTAATGCCACAGTCATCAGTGCTACAGTCTCTGCCAGCACTGACACTGACGACGGCTACTATTTTAAGGCTGCATTCACATAATACGTGTTTTTACACTGGTTGTGCCTTCATTTATAATGTAGTGAGGTGTTGCCGATTACCTTGTCACTGTGCTACCTTGAGCAACGTGCAAATTTACTGCTTTGAAGCTTGATTTGTACAGCTTATCGCTGCACTCAAACTTCAATTTGATTTAATAAGTCACCTCACAGCAAGAAGGTTCTGGGTTAGATTCCCAGTCAGGGCGGTCCGGGTCCTTTCTGTGCGAAGTTTGCATGTTCTCCCCATGTCTGCGTGGGTTTCCTCTGGGAGCTCCGGTTTCCTCCCACAGTCCAAAAACATGCAGTCAGGTTCATTGGAGACACTGAATTGCCTTATAGGTGAATGTGTGTGTGTGTGTATGTGTGTGTGCCCTGCGATGGACTGGCGCCCCATCCAGGGTGTTACTGTGTGCCTTGCGCACATTGAAAAGCTGGGATAGGCTCCAGCACCACTCCGTGACCCTAATTGGGTAAGCAGTTAAGAAAGTGAGTGAGTGAGTGAAGATAGTATGTTTCTTTGAAGTTAGGGCTGGGCGATTTTCACGATTAATTCGGTTAATTCGCATGAACGTTTTCACCCGATGTTAGAATGTGACAATCGCGATTGTTTACATACTTTATATTTTAATTAAAATACCAACATGTCACGAGGCAGAAACTGACCAGACGCCCACGGAATATAAATCAGAGAAAGTTTAATATCAAAAGGGCAAAAACAGTGTACAAAATCAGGTAAAGTCCAAAACCAGAGGATAAACTAAAACAGTAAACGGAAGACAACAAGGATTATACACGGTAACGGTTAGATTTAGAAATAAAGAGCGCAAACATGATCGGCAAAATGAGACACAAACAGAAGAGTTTAATTAAGATTCACTGAATCAAACACCGCTGAACTGAATCAAAACTCCGGAGACAGTGAGCCCGATCAGGATTGGCTGACCGGGACATGTGACAGTCACGTGACAGTCCGTGAGAGCTTGGGATTTGTAGTCCATATTGTTAGAAGCAGAACTGGCCCCCTCCATCCACCCCCCAATCACAAGAGGACAAAAGCTGAGCTGAGTGATTACTTGATGCCCCCCAATGTAGATACTGATACAGACTCACTTAGTGGTGGAAACAGCACAGTACAGGCTTGTGTTCCTTTTAAGAAACCTGTAAAGAACTTTTTGTAAGGTGGTTCTGCTGCACAATATTTAAAACAAGAGTTGTTTGTGAGCTATTCTTATAAAGCAGATAGATAATTTAGATTTCTATTTTGTTTTAATTATTGTGATATCGTTATTGTTATAAAGTTTGAGTCCCTTACAAGGATAATTATAGGTGGTGATGTTACTATTTTTGCACTTCTGCAGTCTTTTAAATTACAATGCAAAAAAAGAAATTTAAGTCTTATTTCAATTGCATTATACAAAAAAAAAAAAAAATCGAAATCGTAATCGACAATCGGTTATAATTTTAAAATAATCGAGATTTTTTTTTTTTTTTTTTTTTTTTTTTTTTAAATCGCCCAGCCCTATTTGAAGTAAGTTTCTTTTGATAGTAAGAATCTTTGAATTGCTTGTCGTAGCTCTTCAATATGATTAAATTCACCTATAGATTAACGAATCAACAAAAAAGCTTATTATGTGAAAGCCGTCTGTAAGCTACTATGCTGAGTTTGTAAAGTGTGTGTGCAAACAAAGGAATAAATGGGATGGAGAGCAAACACCTCTATGTGTTTGCCTAGAACATGTAAATATAAACATCAGAAGTGTCTGGAGTCATAATGAACAGAGCGATGCATTCAGACAAGGGGTTAAATTGCATCCCCAGGGACTCTTCCTGTGCTGTGTAAGGGAATACATACTCATGTTATGCCAACGTGTAATTACACGCCCTAATGTGTGTCTTATTAGCAACAGCAATTTCCCTCTGATTAAAAAAGACCCACAGAAAAGAAGCACCGAAAGTACATTAGCACATTAAACAGGGAAATATTTATTATCTTCTGCTGCTAACAGATGAAATTAATTGACTTGTTGACAGTGTATAGGGATCAAAGACAGACCGATCATAAAACAATTCCTGTGTGTCTTTTAAGGAATAGAACAGCTATAAAAGAGAAGTTCAGTCAAGGTCACTGTCAATTTAAACCAGAAATACTTGGTTCCTTTGGCTCCTCCAGGGGCACAGAAGCTCGTAGAACTGAGAAAGTCTGTCATGAGAAGATTAAAGCGGTGTTAACTACCTGACATTTTGCCACTCGTTACACATCAGTCCCGTCCATTACTTTTTACTGGAATCAAAGAATAAAACAACTCTACAGAAACAAGGTACAGTCGAGTCAGGAAATATTCAGACTTCTTGACTTTTTGCACACTTTGTTTTGTGGATTTGATTATGAATAGATATAATTGCAATTTTTACTGTGGGTCAAATTTTGGACCGTCATAAATCAGGGCAAGTGGCTTTGGAGAAAGTCTCCAAATGTCCTTGAGTGACACAGACTTGAATCACATAAAAAATCTGTAGAGACCTGAACATAGCAGTTCACAGATGCTCACCATCTAATCTCACAGTGAAGATCTCTTGTGAAGAATGGGATGAACTGCCCAAATCCAGATGTATAAAGGTGCAAAAAAAGATTTTACTTTATCATGAGTGATTAATTGTACATGAATGTCCATTCAAAATCAACTCCACAGAACAAAGCTAAGGTGTGCAAATACACCATTATACACTGATCAGCCATAACATTAAAACCACCTCCTTGTTTCTACACTCACTGTTCATTTTATTAGTGTCTGATCCACTCATACCAGCACAACACACACTAACACACCACCACCATGTCAGTGTCACTGCAGTGCTGAGAATGATCCACCACCCAAATAATACCTGCTCTGTGGTGGTCCTTTGGGGGTTCTGACCATTGAAGTACAGGGTGAAAGCAGGTTACAAAAGTATGTAGAGAAACAGATGGACTACAGTCAGTAATTGTAGAACTACAAAGTGCTTCTATATGGTAAGTGGCGCTCATAACATGGACAGTGTGTGTAGAAACAAGGAGGTGGTTTTAATGTTATGGCTGATCAGTGTATATCATATCAGACTCAGACTCAGCTTTATTGTCATTCAAAACCATGTACATGATTAGAACGAAATGCAGTTACTCAGGTCTCGGTGTGTGTAAACATAATAAAATATAAAATATAAATAGCAAGAGAAACTATGTTTAGTAAAAATAAAACTTAAGACTTAAAAACTAGAAGAAATAACTAAGATATGAATTTTAAATATTTACATTTACATTCAAGTATTGCACAGGAACTACAGCAGCTTTATGCAGATCTAAAGTGCACGATTCAGTATAGCAGCAGATAAAAGGCAGCACCAGGTCACAGGTGTTTAAGGTAACTGGTGAATAGACAGTACATGAGGGGTGGAGCAATTTAGCAGTCTGACTGCATCCGGAAAGAAGCTGTTTTTCAGTCTTGTTGTTTTTGCTCGGATGCAGCGCAGCCTCCTACCAGAGGGAAGGGGGGTGAAAAGTCCGTGTGCAGGGTGGGTGGGGTCACGGAAGATGCAGGCGGCTCTTTCCTTACACCTGGTTGTGTATATGTCCCCGATGGGTGGTAAGCTGCATCCGATGGTCCTCTGTGCAGACTTTACCACTCTCTGCAGCGCCTCCTTTTCTGCCACAGTGCAGCCAGCATACCACACAGTTAGGCAGGTGGTCAGGGTGCTCTCCACCACACAGCTGTAGAAGGACCTGAGGATGTCTGTGTGAAGACCTGCCCTCCTCAGCTTCCTCAGGAAATACAGGCGTTGGTTGGCCTTCTTTATGACAGCCATGGTGTTGGTATGCCAGGTGAGCGTGTCCGTCAGGTAAGGTACTTGACGGAGGGGACCATCTCCACAGCTAATCCATCAATGAGTAGAGGAGGAGGGGATGTACCAGTCCTGCGGAAATCCACAACCATCTCCTTGGTTTTCTGAACATTGAGGATGAGGTTGTTGTCTCTGCACCACCATGTTAGGTCCTCCACCTCATAGAGTTACAATTACGTGTGTAGTGGTCCATAGCAACACCAGTATAAGAAATTGATTAATAAAAAAAAACTGTCACTCAACATCTAGCAATTTACAGTTAATGTTAGTAGATCTAATAAAAAAAAAAATCAAATCAGGTCTGATGTCAAATTGAAGCGCCAACTATATTTGGCCCTAAAAAGATAGAACTTATTTTACAATAGATTATGTTTATTTGAACTAAATATTCTTGTTTCTGTGCTTGGGTGGTGCAGCGATCTATTACAGCAGCCCATCACTGCTGAGATACTGGTCAGAATCTCAGTGGTGCTATGGGCTGGCCGGGAATCTACACAGAAAGGAATGGCTATGTCTAAGGAGGAACAGCGGTGGCCAAAGCCCTGCAATGGACTGGTGCCCTGTACAGAATAATAAGCAAATAAACAACTCATCTTGCTGCTCCTTTGTAGGATTTCATTTAGCTTAATCACTTTTGATTTTGTGAATGCAGTTGTTGGGTACATTTGTTTCAGCATCACACACAAAAAATAGAATTGTACTAATTTTGCTAAATATTGTTAGATGTGTTACCATTTTCTTCCTTTTTTTTTCTTAAAATCTGGAAACATCACACAAAGACTGTGCCCTGGAGAGATAGAGCTAATATCCTTCAACACTAATGAGAAGGAAAGGCCAGTTTCTCATTCACAAGGCACTGACAAGCCTGACTGTTGTTCCCTGTATAAGGTGTCAGAATCGAAAACATTTTACTGCAGGATTTACCACCTTATCAATTAATTTATATGTGTACATTATTACAGCAGAAAGCATCAGCAACACATGCATTTCATTTAAAGGCTTACATAAACCAACACTAATTTTCTTTTCTTCACATTACCAATCAGATGTTTTAATCCAAATCATTTAATAAAGAAGTGATGTTGGTCTTAATGAATAAATGTGCTGCATAGCAAAGACAAGCACTTGCTAAAGCCACTATAGGCCTTGTACGCAGCTCTTGCTAAATTCTTTTGAACGCATTCTAGAGACCCCACTGCAGTTCCTTGCTCTTACTATTCAACCTCTATCCAAAGACATAAAGGCACACAATGCAGTGGTTCTGAAATGATAAAGATGGCAGGAACAATGGTCATGATTTAGGATTGAAGGATTTGCACCTTAATTACAGTATTTACCTGTTGGATTGTTTGTGCTGTGCATGCACAAGTCTCTACAGTTCTCACTGAACGGCTTAAAAAACAAAAACAATCACCGAGCATAAGTTTGAGAGAATAAAAAAACACTTTGTCTGTGAGAGATCAGAGAAAATAACATGACCAGTTTAAGCCAACAGGCTACAGTAACTCAAATCACCCCGCTACAACACAAGATGCATCGACAACAACAACAGAAGAACTGGCTCCATTCCAATCAGCCAAAAACAGAAGTTTAAAAAAGTTGGCACAGGTTTACAGAAACTTGAGACTAGAAAAAAACATTGCCTGGTCTGATGAAGCTAGATTTATGCTGAGTCATGCAACTGGAAGGGTAGATTGGCAAGAAATAGCATCAATCCTTAGAGCACTTTCTTTTGTAAACCGTTTAGACTTGTTTTGATTGAATTGTGTGGGAAATGTTTCTTAAAACATGAATAAATCAAGCAATGTTTAAGTGCTACAGCATTTCTCCAGCAAGTATTGTTGCTGAACATGGCCAGCATTTACCTGCTTATGATGGCTACTTTTATTGGCATGATAATGCACCATGTAAAAATCATCTTAAACCTGTTCCAGGAATATAATAATGAGGTCAGTGTACTTCAGACCCCTTTAGGTCTGGCTTTACCAAATCTTCATATAATAAAGGATCTTTGGTAAACTTGGGTAACACATGAGATTTGCATATTTACATTATGCAACTGATATGCTATTGACTAAAATATTTAATGAATGTTTGTGCAATCCATGCGCATAAAGAAACTAAAACAAAAGAGGTTGCAAATTAGTAATAGTATGTTGTTTCTAATAAAGTGGCTAGTGAGTCCTTACATTTAAAAACACAGACTGATGCTCTCTTTCCTAATTCCTATAAACAACTTTTCCCACCACCTCCATACCTTAATGTAACACTCCAAGAACCTGGCCTGGCAGGCACATGTCAACAAACACACTGTTGACAAAGTTAAAGCAAAGTTTTAGCCTTAAACCCCTATCTCTACTTCCATCTGGTCTTCACATACCAGCTGCAAAAGTCAACAGAGATGTTGAACAAGCACTAACAGACAGCTAGGATTTCCATTCAGCCAGGACACGAAGTGACCCCTGGACCAGACGGAGCTCCTAGGTATGTGGTTCAATCAGCAACGCTTTCACAGAGTCAAATAAGCTTGGCTAAGACAAACAGCGGTACAAGACTCGTCTCAGGGTGGAATTCACAGTTTTCCCACAGCCACAACACGAATAGCCTCAGCAGCTTAGAACATCCAAGCCACAAAGTTCCAGTGTGTTCTACTGCACACAGCTTTGGTTCCAGAAGGTCTAGCCAACATGAGGATACTCATTCAGACAAGCAGCGATCGGAGCGGGGTGGGGTGTGAGAGTGGATAACACAGGGTCAACATTTTTTCTTTACACCACTAGTTTTGTTTACAATTTTTACATTAAGTAGTAACACCAAAACAAGCATTATCAAAAGTTGAAATACATAACTTAAAAATAATCTTACATCTGTTTCAAAATGTAACAGATAAATGAAAACCACAAATCCTAATTTTCAGACCAATACACAATTTTACACAATAACCACTACCATGACTGCATATAACAATAAACACCTTACATGCTACCAATAGAGCTAACTATAACAAGTAATTATGTAATTATGTAATTCATTCATTCATTTTCTGTTTTACCACCATTTAAACTATTCAGGGTCGCAGCGGGTACAATTCACTAGCCGAAAGGCAGGAAACACCCTGGACAGGTTACCAGTCCATCACAGGGCAAACACACACACACACACACCTAGAGTTAGTGTCTCTAATTGTGGGACTGTGGGAGGAAACCGTAACATCTGAAGGAAACTCCACAACAACAGTGCAACCGTGCTACCCACCAAGACACTGTGTTGCCCATTATAAAACATACACTTTTTAATATCCAAATCCATTCATTTAAATGTAAACCATTTAATATAAACTGAATTAGTAGACACATGATTGGTAATCATCAGATTATCTATTTAAGAAATAAAATTGGTCAATCTTTTGATGTCTATCAAAGTAAATGCGCTTGAACTGTAGTTAATTGCTGCTGGGACACTATATGGCCAAAGTACATGGACAACAAGTCTGTTGGGCATTCATGGTTATTAATGGAGAGTAAAATCCCACTCCATCTTTGTAGCTACAAGTAGGGTTGGGCGGTATGACGATATTACCGTATACCGCGGTATTTAAAAATGGTGACGGTATTTTTTAAATGTGAAGCGCCAAATTTCTGCTTCAGGTTTACCTTGAAAACTGAGATTTAAGGACATGCGCGCATCCACAGTAAGGGAGGGGTGGGAGGGGTAGGCGGTTGGAGCTCGCTGATTGGCTGTGGGGTGCTCACTGGTGTAAGGTGATAACACAGAGACGAGTGAAGAGCCACACTGGCTAGCGTTAGCTGTGAGCTAACAAGCAGAAACTGAAAAACGGCTCGTCTTTTAATTTTTCAAAATCAACATTTTTTTATCAGTTCAACCGGAAATGAACACAAGCGCGTGCATGCGCGGACATGTACTTATTTACTAAATATATCTTCAGTGTAAATCGAGTACAAGTGTTGAGAAAAAGGAGCAAACAGTAATAATAACGTTACGCCCAATCCGCTGTTCTGACTCTTGTCTGCCATAGATTTTCCTGCCTATGTAAGAACTATTTTTTCCTAAATAAAAGCGCTATATTAAGAAAAAAGAACGTCTCACCTGTCGTGTAATGTGAATTATAAAATATATTGTCTGGCCCTTTAAGAAAGTGAAGCGCACTATAGGGCGTAGGGAGCGAGTGTGTAGGGAAGAGATCGGATTTGTACCGTTTCTGTGCTCGAGTTTTGCACTGAGCTTGTGTAACATGTAAGGTAGCGTTCTCGTTAACCACTCAAATGTTTGGACTTTGAATTATTTAAACATTACTTTACATCACCGTCATCGCAACATGAACATTTACATTCATATTTTTTGTTACGGTATAGAACTTAATTCTGGATTACAGGCATAACTAATCGTACACGTTCATACACTTTTAAGAAATATCTGTAACTATAAACTAAGCAGTTAACTTTGTGTAGCCTGCTATTATTCTGTTTTGTGTGGGCAGAGAGAGATTACAATGCCAAAATGTTATGTGTTAATGTTTGTGTTAAAGTGTAATTGATACACATGCATTTATACTTATGCGTATTTATTATAGATCAGATAAGATAAGCAATGTTTGACGTTCAGATTGTTAAATCTTTTTATAATAAAACATTGAAATATTGTAATTACACTCAAGTGTGTACACTGTACAGTTTGTCCGCGAAAATAATATGCATCCTCAACAAATATTTATACAACCTGCCGACAAAATAATCAAAATCCTTAACATATGAGGACTGTTTACAGGGTGTATACAATCAGGCAACATTAAATGTTTGAGTATAATAACCTAAACACACTGCAGAGTGTACACGGAACAGGGACGACACTATTTTAGCAGCAAGGTGGAGGGCTGTGTCTCAGTCTGCACAAAATCTCCTATATAGTGTGGTTAAAATAATAGCCTTGTCATTGGTTGAACTCTAGTTTAGCCCACTATTAAGTATCAAGGATGGCACGTTGTACACAAAAGCTACCATATGCCCCAAGTGTAAACAGATACAGTTTCATGGTGATGTGATGCTTCTTATTTACATTAATCAGAAACTACAGTAAGACCACCCCCAAAGATGTGCAAGACAATGTCTGTTTTGTAACAATGGTGCATGTGAGGGTCAGGGATATATTAAATGTTGGGTTGATGGAAATTACTCAAAGTACACTTGTGAAATGCATCAGATATGATCAGCATAAAGACTTGAATGGCTTTGACAAAAGAGAAATTGTTATGGCCAGATGACTGGGTTGATGCTGTGGTTAGTACCAATCGAGGAGAGCTACGCCACAAACAGCTGATAGGGTGTTGAATGACCAAGACTCATTAATGAAACTAAAAGGCTCTAGCAACTGGTAAAGACCAAGAAAAGGATTCAAATTGCAGGTGATTTAAATGCAGGTGATGTGAATGTGTCACAATACACTGTAGGGCGAGCCACCTCACAACACACATTAGTTGAAGGACCTGCTGGTAATGCTCTGGTACCAGATAACCCTGGACACCTTCAGATGTTTTGTGGAGTCTTGGTGGGTTTGAGCTGAATTGACAGCACAACAGAAAGATGGTTCTAATGTCTAAGCTCATCAATAAATTTCCTTCATTTTATATTTTCTATATTATATAATCTCTGTACAGTTCCTCACGCTCCATGCCTATGTCTAACCATGTTATATACCATGTACAAAGCTTTGTGCACGGGGGCACTGAAACACTTGAATGTAAATAAAAGGACTTTCCACATACATTTGAGCATAAAGTTTACACATGAACAAAAATATAAGCTTCCAAAAAAATTCCAGGGAGTGTAAACAGGACGTCAAGAGTCACCAATAAAACATTTGGGGTTTTTTTACTCAGTCGATCTCTTATTTCTAATGTGATGAGATAAGTTAAACACAGCTGTATTTGGTATACATATATTATTCCTATTCTCCTCCCTGCTGCTGACTGAATAGCATGATGCCCAACAAGCATGATCTAATTATACCCATCCCTATCTATGTCTACATGTGGGTATAATGAACAAAGTTGATTAATTAACGTCTCAGTCTGGCGGCAGGAATGACGGGCAGCTGAAGAGATATCTTCATTCATCGAGTTAGCAAAGCCATGTGATCTGGAGTCGAAGCAGAGCAACAGCTGAGAGATGCTGGCAGACACCCTGCTGTCTCTTGCCATTCACACGTCAATAAAAGCATACAAATAGGATGTGTTGGAGTGAGTGTGTGTCTGTGTGTGTGTGTTCTGGGTCAGCAGCAAGCAGCCGGAACCTGTCACGACCCGAAAAGAGCAGCAGAATCTTGAAATGTTAATGTGTGGCCACACAAGCAAGGACACTCATTTTCCTGAGTAGGATCTAAGACTAAAAAGAAGAATAAAAGGTTGCAGTAATGCCAATCATTTTCACCAACACTGATGAGGATTAAGTTGGCTTTCATGATCAGAGACACCCCCATTTCCCCCGCCCGGCCACCAGCGGAGCGCTCAAGCATGACACTGAGATAGATACAGATGTTTTCATTTCTGCTCATTACATGCGGTGCCACAAGCAATTAAGTTTAAGACACTCCAATGATAAAGTAGCCAGCTAAACCCAGTATTCTATATTTTACATCATACATCCAAGACCAAACAGTCCAAGCATGCATTTTCTCTCACAATTCATTTAATCCAAGTCACCACTTCATAATAATGCTTTGTTCTGAACTTATCCCAGAATGGTTTGACACAAGGCAGGGATATACACCGGACGTAGCGCCCATTCCATCACATGGCACCACACACCTACTGACGTATTTGTTTAAAAGTCAACAAAACGAGAAACTAAATACACAGTACTTGTTATCTTCAAGGGAACTTGAGTATCATTTACCAAGACAATTTAAATTTAAAATACACTGACTCACTTTAATCATGCTTCTACTCGTAATTTGGAAATCAAATACAAATTTAGGCAAATAAATCATTCATGCTTGACTATTACTATTGTGTTAGAACGTGAAGGGTTAAATTAAAGAAACCCCATTGTCACCCTCTGTTGTTGCTAGAAAGTTTGTTGTGATGTGATTGGTGGTCCAGCTGTAGATTTTCAGAGAGCCAAAGCAATAGGAATTTAATGACCGGTCAATTTCACTGTCATTTGAAGTTGATCTATCATATTGTCCCTCTAAATGGGTGGGCTTTGTTATCGCTAACTATATGTACAGGGGTTGGACAAAATAACTGAAACACCTGGTTTTAGACCACAATAATTTATTAGTATGGTGTAGGGCCTCCTTTTGCGGCCAATACAGCGTCAATTCGTCTTGGAAATGACATATACAAGTCCTGCACAGTGGTCAGAGGGATTTTAAGCCATTCTTCTTGCAGGACAGTGGCCAGGTCACTACGTGATGCTGGTGGAGGAAAACGTTTCCTGACTCGCTTCTCCAAAACACCCCAAAGTGGCTCAATAATATTTAGATCTGGTGACTGTGCAGGCCATGGGAGATGTTCAACTTCACTTTCATGTTCATCAAACCAATCTTTCACCAGTCTTGCTGTGTGTATTGGTGCATTGTCATCCTGATACACGGCACCGCCATTGGATGCACATGGTCCTCCAGAATGGTTCGGTAGTCCTTGGCAGTGACGCGCCCATCTAGCACAAGTATTGGGCCAAGGTAATGCTATGATATGGCAGCCCAAACCATCACTGATCCACCCCCATGCTTCACTCTGGGCATGCAACAGTCTGGGTGGTACGCTTCTTTGGGGCTTCTCCACACCGTAACTCTCCCGGATGTGGGGAAAACAGTAAAGGTGGACTCATCAGAGAACAATACATGTTTCACATTGTCCACAGCCCAAGATTTGCGCTCCTTGCACCATTGAAACCGACGTTTGGCATTGGCACGAGTGACCAAAGGTTTGGCTATAGCAGCCCGGCCGTGTATATTGACCCTGTGGAGCTCCCGATGGACAGTTCTGGTGGAAACAGGAGAGTTGAGGTGCACATTTAATTCTGCCGTGATTTGGACAGCCGTGGTTTTATGTTTTTTTGGATACAATCCGGGTTAGCACCCGAACATCCCTTTCAGACAGCTTCCTCTTGCGTCCACAGTTAATCCTGTTGGATGTGGTTTGTCCTTCTTGGTGGTATGCTGACATTACCCTGGATACCGTGGCTCTTGATACATCACAAAGACTTGCTGTCTTGGTCACAGATGCGCCAGCAAGACGTGCACCAACAATTTGTCCTCTTTTGAACTCTGGTATGTCACCCATAATGTTGTGTGCATTGCAATATTTTGAGCAAAACTGTGCTCTTACCCTGCTAATTGAACCTTCACACTCTGCTCTTACTGGTGCAATATGCAATTAATGAAGATTGGCCACCAGACTGGTCCAATTTAGCCATGAAACCTCCCACACTAAAATGACAGGTGTTTCAGTTATTTTGTCCAACCCCTTCACTGTGCCAGCTCCAATTATATCCGTCTGCAGAGCCACTGTTGTGTTTTAAACTATACATCTTTGTATTTTGGTGCTGCAATTTACTGCATGCTTCCGTTTTGCAAGAATGATCAAATATTGAACTTCTTAATAATATTAAAAATAGGCTACAAACACGGCAGCAACACACGCCATGACAGTTTGCAAGGCTGCAACATCAGAAAAGTGTTTCATTAAAAAAACATTTGTAAAGAGGAGCCTTATGTAGTAACTTGAATCGTGCCACGTTATCAAAGCCTACTGAGAACATGCACACAAAGGCAAGAATTCATTCATTCAACTCAGTCCACACTTACTGTCTTAAAAAAGTATTTAGATAGCCTTATAAGATATTAGGATTTAGGTAAATATTGTGATTGATGGAAAAAACATTTCTTTTCATCTTTATGACCTTTATTTGTGAGGTATGTGAAATTCAGTGCCAACAATCCATAGGTTCATAAGGAAACCTCACAAAATAGGAGTCACACATGAATGTACCATTAATGTAGTTACAGGTGCAGGGAATCCCCACAATCCAGTTTTGATAACCAAGTCTGTAACCTGTGACTGGCATTTACTTATAGCATTGTCAAGTTTGTGGTCAAGGGCAATGATGGACTGTTACTACAAAACAAAACCATGTCAGCCAAGCCAATTTACGCTGGACTTGGGGAAGTGTGTTTTCAAATAGAGGGTTTGGCTCAGTGGGTAGCACTGTCACCTTACAGCAAGTAGGTCCTGGGTTCTATCCCCAGATGGGGCGGTGCAGGTCCTTTCTGTGTGGAGTTTGCATGTTCTCCCCGTGTCTGCGTGGGTTTCCTCCCACAGTCCAAAGACATGCAAGTGAGGTGAACTGGAGATACAAAATTGTCCATGACTGTGTTCAATATAACCTTGTGAACTGATGAATCTTGTGTAATGAGTAACTACCTGTTGTCATGAATGTAACCATGAAGTGTAAAACATGATGTTAAAAATCTAATAAATAAATAAACAAATGGAGAGTTTGAGGGTACAAATGTAAAGGATTTTTATCTTCTCTGTTGATGAGCTATATATTAGTAGTTACTATTATTTTTGCAATAGGTACATATTAAGTGAATATTGAAATGCATCCCACTTGCTAACTTGGCAAGCTTTGTGGTGGTCTTGAAAGCAAATGATGTGCAAGTGAGAAACAGGAATCGTTAAGAAGCTCGTTAAGGTAGCATCCAAAAGAACTAGTTACGAATCATGTTGTATTAATATTCCATTTAGAGTAAGATTTCACAATTTTAGTGAAATGAATCTGGACGGTTAGTATATCATTGAATGACTGCATGCGACTGTATTCATTCCTGGGGAGATTCCTGCACCTATTAGCAGTTCACTATATGGGATTTTAAATGGGGGTTTGTGCAGTAGGGTTTATCTATTGTACCTGATCAGCAGGTCAATTACAAAACTGACTATTAAACCTCAGAGCAGAATATGGCTAAAATAATACACAGTACTTTAAAATAAAGAGGCACGTTTTGAGATATAATAGGTATGGACAGATCGGGTCCCACAGGACAGATGCGGCGGTGCTGCACACAAACCGTAGGTATTGTGCTGATTAACATACCGTTCTGGTGGCGTTTTCCTCGTTCATAAACAGTACCGCTGGATTACACTGATATTAAAAGCGAGGTAAATGTGATAGAGACCTACCTTTCTGTGCGGTCACACTGCTGGAGTACAGAGAGGTGAGTCCGGTGTACAAGAGCAGCAGCAGCAGCAGCCGCGCTCGCCGCTCCGCCATCACTTCCACAAGTATAAAACAACCTCCAAAAAAGCTGCAAGTTCTCCACCGCGGTCCCTTCAGTTCAAAGTTCAACCAGCAAACCCTTAACACATCTCACAGAATAAAACAACCGGTCCAAAAGCGCGGCGAGGTGGGGATATTCCTCCAGGAGAAACATTTAGTCTGTACAAGACCTTGTCGCTTGTTTTGTCCAACTTACAGCATGAATGAGCTGCAGCAAGTACTCCCAAGTCAAGCCATTAGCACACGCGAGCAAGAGAAAACACTTAAAAACTGCCACCAGCGAGAAGCATGAAGATTCTAACGGTTTAACGACCTAAATAATACAGGAAAAAGCCTCATTAAAAGGAAATGCTAGAGTATGTTAGAGGTAATACGCGATACATCCATTGCGGATGGAGCGTGTGAGTGCAGTGGTGGAGGGGTTTGTAGTAGTAAGTAGTAGTAGTAGCGCTGCTGGTCTATTCAAACACTCGGCGACAGAACTGCACATGCGCGGTGTGCGCGCGTGTGCGCTGTGCTCATCGCGGACATTCATGATTTGAATAGTTTGCATACTTTTCTACTTACTTTACTTGTAGCTAATTAGCATGTGTATTTAAAACTGTGTTATTGTTCAATTTTGCACTAAAACTGAGGCTAACAAGCTATTAAAGTATATGTAGTATCGAAGCACATTAACACAACCAACAACTGTGACCTAAAACAAGTTTATAGATAGATAGATAGATAAGAATATAGAATTTAATAAATAAATGTACTGGCTTAGTAAAGTATATGCAACCTTTTGCTGCTATCAAGTAATAAAATATGTGTAATCTTATTTGTATTTATAATACATTTTTTTTACACATTTTAGGTAACGGAGGGCTACATTACCTGTTCTTGCTAACAAGTAACAAAAGTAAACATTCCCTTGCTAAGAAGTAATTACATTTTGTTACCTCTTCCTTCTAACAAGTAGCTTTTTCGCTTTTACAGTTACGGGGTCGGCATTTCCGGCTTCTTCCCCTTAGGGGTCGCCGGCGGGATTTGGCACAGTTTTTACGCCGGATGCCCTTCCTGACACGACCCTCCCTATTTATCCGGGCTTGGGACCGGCACTACAATGCACTGGTCTGTGCATCCCAGCGGCTAGGTAACTATGGGACAATTCAGTGTCTCCTATTAGCCTAGCGGCATGTCTTTGGACTGTGGGAGCAAACCGGAGCACCCGGAGGAAACCCACGCAGACACGGGGAGGACATGCAAACTCCACACAGAAAGGACCCGGACCGCCCCACCCGGGGATCGAACCCAGGACCTTCTCGCTGTGAGGCGACAGTGCTACCCAATTAACCACCGTGCCACCCTAACAAGTAGCTAATAAAAATCTAAATAACCTTATCTTACAAACATTCAACAATCCCACAATCACAAAAAATCAATAACCAAAATTTGCTAACTGGAGAAAATATATTTTATTCATTATTTAATTAGCTGTTTTTTTTATGTTGCTGAAACACCAGGTAAGGGTGGCACAATGGCTTGGTGGGTAGCACTGTTGCCTCACAGCATGTTAGATTTCCAGGTGGAGCAGTCCGGGTCCTTTCTGTGTGGAGTTAGCTTGTTCTCCCTATGTCTGCGTGGGTTGCCTCCTACAGTCCAAAGACATGCAGTTGGGTCAATTGGAGATACTAAATTGCCCCTAGGTGTGTGTGTTTGGCCTGTAATAGACTGCTGACCTGTCTGGGGTGTTTCCTGCCTTGCACCAAGAAAATCAGATCAGCCGTGACCCCTACAAGGATAAAGCCGTGCTAAAACAGACAATAAATAAAATACCAGGTCATTTTTTAGCATAGCTGGTATAATCAAGAGAACTCTGTAGCTTAATGTGGCATTCAACTGGCTTCTTTTGTGACTTTCTGGATTAATGTTTAATTAATGATTAATTTGTGGAATTTTACTAGGTCAGCCACTTCTGGAAAGAATTACTACTGTTCCAAGTTTTCTATATTTGAAGATGATGGCCCTTACTTGTGGTTTGCTGGAGTCCCAGATCCTTAGAAATTGCCCTGTAAACCTTTCCAGACTGATCAACTTCTTTTCTTATATTATCTGGAATGTCTTTTGATTGAATAGTAGTGTGTTGCTTATACAGACTCTTTGTCCTACTTTACTGAAATGTTGCTAAAAAGTTCTATGTAAGAGATGTTTAGGTTCAAAAGTGTTGCAGCAATCATAGCTGGATGTGTCTTTTCTATTTAAATGCAATCAAATACAATTGGTTAGATAGTTAATTTCAAATCATCTGCTAAAAAGTTTTAGGGACATTTTGTAAAATGCAGTAAAAACAAGAATCTATGGATTGTTAATTGTCTTGAGCTTTTATTTACAAATAAAAGATTTCCAATGTTTTAACTGACCAGTGAAATTGTATGTTGTAAATGTAAACACATTATGAATGTGATGCCTGCAACACACTTTAAAAAAGTAGGGCAGGGGTAAAATACATTTTCCAACTTGTCAGGAAATACGGTTTGTAAGTAAGGGGACAGTTACCGTTTTTCTTTAATCTTTTAAATGAACATTTAAAAACTATATTTTAGGGACCAACTGACACACTGGTTTAATGTGCGAGCCCACCACTACTTAGATGTAGAGATTTCAGGTTTAAATCTCAAGCAGTGCTATTGACCTGACCAGGTAACCATTGGCTGTGTCTAAAGGATAGAGGTTGACAGGGTTACCCACTGGTATCGCAAATGCGACCTCTGTTGGTTACTCAAGGTGCCTGCACTTATGAAGCAGCATAAACACATGTCGGAGGGGGTACATGATAGTCTGCGGTTCTCCTTGATCGTGGCAGGGGTGGTGCAAATAACAAAGGAATTAAAATCAAGTAACTGGAAATGTCGGGAAAAATGCAAAAAAATAAAAATAAAATAAAAACAAGGAAAAGATTAAATGGTACCTTCACATCTATACAAGTCACCCATGCAGTGGGCACTGATGCAACCCCATACCATGACAGTTGTTGGCTTTTGCAGCCTTTGCGAATAACAATCTGAATAATCCTTTTTGTCCTTGTCACATAGAACCCAATGCCCTTCCACATAACAAGCTGAAACGTCCACTTATGTGGCCAAAGACCTTTCCACTGTCTTTCAGTCCATCTGAGATGAGTATGGGCTCAGAGAACTTAGTGATGTTTCTTCATAGAATGGCTTTCTCTTTGTGTAATTTGTTTGATGCAGTGGTAGACTGTCTTGTAATATTTTCAAATGGCTCAAAGGTCACATACATTTAGTGGTTTTGTTTCTGTCCTACATAGACATTTATCCAGATTCTTTTAATCTTTTCATAATATTAAGTAGGGTAGATGGTGAAAGATCTATTTTTTACGATCTTGAATTGAAAAATGCTTTGGTGGATCTTCTGTTTATATCCAAACTCACCTGTTACCAATTCACATTCTTATTGTGAACTGTTTTAAAACACTGTACCTTTAATATTCTATTGATTTTGCCTCTGTATCAAATTTTTGGTTTGGGTTGCAGCCATCAAATTACAAACTACAATAAAGCTGATCAGTGAAAACACTGGAAATCCCAGCTTCTCTGGAAATGGGGTTTGTATTTTGTGTTTACAGGTCTGTAGGTTGTATTTGGTTGTGTTTGTTTCTGCAGCATCATATCCCATCTACAATCCTCCTTCTCCCATTAATTACACCCATCATCGATAATTCTTTAACATCTCTAGAGCTTTCCACAGGGCACAGGTTATCCCCCTTCCTAAGAAACCCACACTGGACGCCATCAACGTACACAACTACAGATCCTTATTGCTCCTCTCTTTTCTATCCACAATTCTATTTCTGTTCAAAAACAGGCTGTCTACAATCAATTAATTCTTTTTCTCACACAGAACAGCCTTCATGATCAGTATCAGTCTGACTTCAACCAGCACACTCTGCTGTCACTGAGACGCTTCATGCTGCAAAAGCAGCCAAACTGTCATCAGTCCTGATCCTTCTTGAGTTATCTGCAGCCTTCAATGCAGTAAATCACAGCATTCTCTTGTCCACCCTCTTCAACCTTGGAATAACTGGTTCAGCATGGAGTTGATGGCTTCCTGCCTGGAAGGGCATTTTACCAGGTGTCATGGAGGGGATCTATATCCCCCCCTTCCCCCATGCAGTCTTTCAACTGGTGTCCAGCAGGGCTCTGTACTTGGTCCTCTTCTGTTTTCCATCTACACACCCTTCACACATAGCTTCTCTTACTATTCCTATGCTGATTATACTCAACCCATTCTGTCTTTTCCCCCCTAAGACACCCAAGTCTCAGCCCGCATCACAGCATGTCTGGCAGATATCTCATTATAAATGTCAGCTCATCACCTGAAACTTACCCCCAACAAGACTAAGCTGATATTTTTCTCCAGAAATCTGTCTCCATGCCAAGATCTTGTCCTTCTCTCACAGACTCTTAGATAAAGCCATCTGATAATGTACGAAACCTTTGTGTTGTCCTGGATAGCCAGCTGTCCTTCTCTGCTCATGTAGCTAACATGACAAGATCATGCTGGTTCATCCTCTACACTCTCAACATCAAAAAGATTAGAAAAATGTCTTGCAGATTTTGTCCAGTCGTTAGTCACGATGAGGCTGGACTACAGCAGCTACCTCCTGGCAGGTGCTCCAATCTCCACGATCAAATCCCTGCAACTGATTCAAAATGCAGCTGCCTGTCTGTTTTTTAACCAACCCAATACCTCGTTCTGTACCATGCACTCTTCACGCTGAGGGGTGGATCAAGTCTAGTTCGTCTTGATCCACCACTCAGAATTGAGAAAGACAGGCATTACGGCTATTCTCTGTATTAGCACCCAAGTGGTGGAATGAACTTTCCCTGTCTGTTCAAACAGCTAAGTCTGTGAAAGACGATATGTTATGTTTTGTCTGGTCATCTTTATTTCATTTATTAATAAACATCCATTCCTAAATTTCAGGCGTGCAACACATTCCAAAAAGATTGTGACTGTAAAGCATTTACCACTTTGTAATGTTGCCCCAAAGATACCAAGCGATTAATTGTTTCAGTGTTATTTTGTCCCAATTCTTCCTGTGAGCACATCTTGTGCAACAGTATGGGTTTGCCACTATTACGTTTCAAAATTCTCCACACGTTCTTTACTGGGGACAGTTTAGGACTGCAGGCAGGCAGGTCAGTCCAGTACCCGTACCCTCTTCTTCCGCAGCCATGCCTTTGTAATGTGTGCAGCATGTGGTTTTGCATTGTCTTGTTAAAAATGCATGGAAGTCCCGGACAAAGATTGTCATGTTTGCTTGTAGGCAGCATATGTTGCTCTAAGATCTCAATGTACTTTTCTGAATTAATGCTGCCATCACAGAAGTGTAAATTATCCCTGACCCAATTCCATACCATGACTGTGTGATAGTCTATACCAGATGTTTCCGTGTCCAGAGTAGTTGACACCACTTCTGGACATGGTTAACATAGATCTTCTTTTTTGTACAGTAAAGTTTTAAGTGGTGTTTGTAAGTGCATCTGTACTGTACTGTTTGAATCCCTTGTCCATGTGATTAGAACAGCTATTGATGTATGACGGCTCTTGATGCAGTGCCGTCAAAGAAATCGAAGATCAGGGGTGTTCAGCTTAAGCTTGTGCCCTTGCCCTGCTCGCACTAAAATTCCTTCTGATTCTTTGAAGCGTGTAATGATATTATGCACCGTAGAGGGAGAAATATGCAAATCCCTTCCAATCTTTCTTTGAGGTACATTGTTTTTGAACATTTCAATTATTTTCTCACACATTTGTTGACAAACTGGAGATCCTCTGGCTCATCAAAGACTTAGCCTTTCCTGGATGCTGCTTTTGTACCAAACTATGATTACAATCTCCTGTTGACATCACCTGTTTGGAATCACATCATCATTTAGTTTTTTCACCTTATTACTAGCCCTAAATTGCCCCCATCCCAACTTTTTTTGGAATGCGTTGCAGATATATTAACAAATGAAATGAAGTTGAGCAGATAAAACATGAAATATCTTGGGTTCAAACTGTCTGCAATCAAAGAAAAGTCAAAGTAAATGTAAGGAACACTGCATTTTTTTTTTTTCTGATTTGGGGTTGCATAAAAATTTAGCTGTGAACGGAAATGAGTAGCTGCTCAAAACCCCAATTAACAAATTGACTGAAATGTTGACTCTGAGCCATGGCTTTTTATTCACCGTCAGGGGCAGAACTCACTAACACTAATGCTGTACATGAGGATATATGGAAATGCATATTTAGGCATGTAATATGTTAAAAACCTAGTAAAAAGAGATAAAAGCCATAAAACAGCTCAGTGATTTGAATGTGATATTTGGGTGTCAAGTGTGTGTCACATTGTGGATGCATTAAAACTATAAAGCTGTTTATTGGTTTAAGGATTCCCTGCCTGGACATATAGGCCTCAAACTGGGTCAATACCTATTTTAATTCTGTACTTAAAGCAATGTACAAAGTGAGTTACATGCTTTTTTTTTTACTGAGATAGAGTTTTGTCATCTTTAGAAAGAGCTCTAGTCTAGTTTCATTAGACTAGTCCATTTCTCATGTGTGTGAGAAAAAAAAAACAAGTCATCATCTGGCTTTTGTGGATTTAATATCTCATGTATCTCCTGTCCACGGATGACAGCTTCAATTATGGCCCGCACTTCAGCAGTTTAAGCACTCTTCTCTCCCGACAGCTAGCAGCACAAATCAACGTAATTTATGTTCTTTGAGCTAATTTGGCATTTGAACAAAAGGAACTCATTGTTTCTGATTGGCAAGGTAGCTACTGTAGGATAAAGCAAGAGCAAGAGCTGGAAAAAACATTTAGATTTTAACATTTAGATTCAGTTTAATAAAAAAAAAAAAAATTTCTAAGGTTTTAAATCTAGCAATTAAAATGAATTACATTGGCACTATTTAAGAAAATGACATTATAAAAATAGTTCCCTGTAGTGGAAGTGTTTACTTATCTTTACTAAACAAAACTAAGACTATATTTATCTGCAAGGTAAAGTAAAATTAGAGAGAAAATGTTCAACATACACTTTTGTACATTGTGTTAACAAAGACGGCTTAGTGTGTTATTCATGGCTTTGAAGTAACAGGTTGACTCATGTGTAAGAATATTTGTGTTACCAAAACTTGAGAATTGGAAGAACATTAATTTAATAATCTTAGTAACAGCTTTATTCCGGTCCATGACACAGTGGTTGTGCAGTATATCTCAGCATTAAACTCAGAATGGGATGCTTGTGAGATATGGTGGAAACCTATGTGCACATATATAGCTGTGACTGTGAATGTGTCCTTTCAGAGCCTACATTGACATGTACAGCTGATGTTAGTGTTAATAGAGGTGTTCAGTAAGTGAAGGGCAGTAATTAAATTTTTTTGCAATCTGTGTTGAATAATGAAGGGTGTGAATGCTTGGTGTTTCTGCCATCACGGACGTATCCTCATCATCAAGACAGCAGTTTCCTTCCCTCATATCAGCTCTCTGCAAAGCATAGAGCAGGGCTGACAGTCTGTCAGTCAAGTACATTCACTGAACAAACAGACTGCAGCTGGGAGAATCGGAATGTGGATAAAGAGCTTGGAAATTGTCATTACACAACATTGCAATGAGTCATGGATTTTGTTATATTGTCTGCTCCATTGTTTGACTCAAGCAATGCAAATTGGGTTTAAATACAACCCCAAATCAGAAATAGTTGGGACAGCATGGAAAATGTTTCTTACATTTACTTTGACTTTTATTTGATTGCAGACAGGATGAACCTGAGATATTTCATGTTTTATCTGCTTGTTTGTAAACATTTCAATCATTTTCTCACATATTTGTTGACAAACTGGAGATCCTCAGATCATCTTTGCTCATCAGAGACTCAGCCTTTCCTGGATGCTGCACCAAACCATGATTGCAATCACCTGTTGACATCACTTGTGTGGAATCACATCATTAGTGTAGCAGGCCTGAAATGCCTAAATGGATGTTTATTAATAAATGAAATGAATTTGAGCAGATAAAACATGAAATATCTCAGGTTCATCCTGTCTGCAATCAAATAAAAGTCAAAGTAAATGTAAAGAACACTACATTTTTATTTTATTTGCATTTTCCATACTGTCCCAACTTTTTCTGATTTGGGGTTGTACAAGTAACAGTTAATGCTGTAGAGAGCTAAATGCTAAGATTTAAAGAATCCAAAAAAAAAAACATTTGGAGAAAATAACTGTATCATGCAATAAATACAAAAGCAAAATGTTCCAAGGAAGTGTTTTTGTTATACGCCAGTGGGTGGAATTGGGGTGCTGCTTATGCGTTGTCCCCTAGCTTGTGTTTAGTGTTCCCTATCTTTCCTTTTTTCTGAGATCTGGGGTGCTCAGATGGTTGGAACAGCCTGTTTTATTATATCAACCAGTTCTCAGTTCTGTGCAATTCATGTTCTATCCACTTTCTCCGTGTCAGCCTGTGGATGTTTTTGTGTTGTTCATTTGTTTCTGTTATTTTGGCCACCTTATTTATTTAGTATTATATAGTATTGTTTTATCTTGGTCAAGCATTTTGCAGTTGAGTTCTTTCTCTATTTTTGCAGGTGCAGGGTTCCTACTTGCAAGGTGCCACTCACCCCTTTACATTTTTTTTGACTGAAGCACCTACTAATATGAGCAGCTCAGTACTTAAAAGTCACCCAAGCCAAATACACAAAAATAACATTAATAAGTATATGATGTAGACTACAGATTCATTAGCAGAAGTCTGGAAACAATGGACATATGGCAGAAGCACTTGATGGTCAGTCAACTGCAGGGCTTTACTTTTAAAGTACCCCCAAGCAAGTACTAGCTATGATGTAAAGTTTGTTATTCCCTTTCACATATGCACAGTTCCCTGTTAGTTGCCAGACAGTTTACCTTCTGGGATCAAGTGTAAATGCATCCTGCTTGAAACCTACAACAATTTGAAAATGCCATATGTTTGAACAGAGGCTGATACATTAAGTGCTAAAACAAGGTAATACAGGAGGGAATTTAACAGGGAAAAACTAAGAGGAAATGATGGTGAGGAAAGGTGGTGTGCCTTGTCGAACTCTAGTGCATTCATTTATAAGCCTGAATTATGCAGCTAGTAAAACAAACTCTTAAATGTGCAACTGGTTAAGTACTAAGAAGGCAGAAAGTGTGAATGGCACAAAACAGGGACTTGGCAAGTGAAGATAAACAGTTGAAAAATTCCAGGTTTAAAGTTATCTGATAACATTGCCACCGAAGACAGCAGAAAGTACTCAGCAGTTAGTTCAAACCTGAGGACAGATGATTTTGACACGCTACATTCCTCTGCACTTAGCAGTTCTGTTCTGTGAGATTGTGTGGCCTTCGAGACTCAACTGTTGTTGCTCACAGACATTTGTACTTCACAGTAACAGCACTCAATACTGAAATGTTACTTCTGGGAGAGTCACCCTTTTATCAGTAAAAAAATAGCTCGTGTGTAAAAAGAGGCCAGATCTGATATACGGCAGATCCCTCCAACTTATCGAACAAGTGAAAATGAACACATAGGTCACTATTTTCAACACACTTAACGAAAATGTTAACAAACTCTACATCTACATCACTTTAAACACATTTCACTCTATACAAACACTACTAAAACAATTTAACCATTAATCCCATTTTAACCCTTGTTACTGTTTTGGCTGTGGGCACGCTGCAACATGGGATACAGTGCTCCTATTGCCAGTGATGTAAGCAGGTGGTGCATCTCGGGGGAAACCCAAAACGGCTGCCTGCTTACCCTCCCTTAAAGATAAGATAAGATGAGATAAGATAAGATAAGATAAGATAAGATAGCCTTTTATTATCCCACAAAAGGGAAATTCGCAATGTTACAGCAACTTTCAGGAATAAAGAGATATAAAAAGTGTTTATACATATATTAAAAAATAGAAATGTAAGATATATAAAAGAATTACAAAAATTACAAAAAACTTTAACAGACGTTAACAGATATTGCACTGAGAGATATTGCACAAAGTTTAACAAATGTTGCACTGTTGCACATGCTTCAAAATTGCTTTAAATGAGTGCAGATATAAAAACCATATAATTATTGTAATGGTAATTGTCTGTGCTTGGGGCAGTCTTGGTTGTAGAGTCTGACAGCAGAAGGAAGACAGGAGCTGCGATATCTCTCCTTTGAGCAACGCAGGTGGAGAAGCCTGTGGCTGAAGGAGCTGCCCAGTGCTGCCACTGTCTCATACAGTGGGTGAGAGGTGTTCTCCATTAAGGATGACAGCTTGGCCATCATCCTTTTTCCTCCTACTGCCTCCACTGAGTCCAGGGCGCAGCCCAGGACAGAACTGGTTGTATTAAGCTAAAGCAACGAAGCTTGAACTAAAAATTAACAAAGTTTGTCTTTCATTTGCTCTGTCCTACAACCAAAACATATAAGCAAATATATGTCATAGACTCAAATGCATTTGTATTATTTATGCTGCATTTTTTAAAATGCTGTGTTTGCATGGTTTTGTTAATGAGACACAGTTTTTCAAAACACTCAAGCATTACCTCCCAATTCCATAAGGTAAAGTGTATTTAATTTAAACAAGCACTAAATTTACACATAATGTAAATCTGTTCCTTCATGTTCTAAAGCCAAGTTAAATATAAATGAGCTGTTTTTTATGTAGTGGGTTTAACAAACTTTTGGGATTTAGCCCCTTTCATCCTATTGTGGCATCAATACCCTTGCAAAGCTGTAAAAATGTTGTAGTGGTCTGTCATGCCCAAGCATATATACCATTTAAAATGTATTTATGTTATTGAGACTAATTGACTACAATGTCTGTTATGTTGACTGATATATGTTGAGATCTAGATGGCGGTGCAGCAGTAGCATGCAGCAGCCTCTCCCGATCCAAAATGGTCCGTTTGTCTGGTAAATTGGCTCTTTCTGTTTTTGCCTTGCACTGTTTTGCTCTCTCTGCACTGTTTGTTTTGTCATGCACTGTTCCCTTATTGACTTGCACACATTTGCACATGTTCACTTTATGTAGTCAGTTCAGTGTTGTCTCCTGTAGTTCTGTGTTGTTGCAAGAAGCACCTGTAGGTCCTGAAGAAACGTTGTTTCATTTCATTATTTACTGTACACATGGTATATGGGTGAAATGACAATAAAAATCCACTTGACATGACTAAAGCAAATTATACAGAAATATATTAATCCCTTTCTGGAAAAGTTGAGACGTGAATGAAATGAAAACAAAGAAAATATGTTTTCCTATGTTTTCACTGACAAATTTATATTATATTTTGTAAATGCCCATTACATTCACAAAAGTTTGGACAGAGGCATGTCTCATCACATTTACTATTCATTACACTTGTTAAAGGTTTAGGAACTGAGGACACTAATTGTTTCAGTTTGACATGTGGAATTTTTGCCCATTCTTGCTGGATACAAGACTTTAGCTGCTCAGCAGTTTCTGGTTGCCTCTGTCTTATTTTCCTATTCACGATGCCTCTACATTTTTAACAGGATACAGGTCTTGACTGCAGGCAGGACAGTCAGGCACAATTACTTTGTGGTTACTAAGCCACAGTGTTGTAGTACATGCAAAACGAGGCTTTGGTGGATCCTTCTTTTATACCCAATCGTGATATCCTCTTGTGTTACCAATTAACAATTAATATTATGGAATGTTTTAATATAATGTAACTTAATATTCTTGAAACTTTTTACTCTTATTTTGCCACTGTCCCAATTTTGTAAAGTGTATTGACACAATATAATCAAGTTGGTCAGCCAAAACATTAAAAGTCAATTCTTTGTACTTTTGTCAGTTAATTAAAAGCTCAAGAGAAAAACAAATCACAGATTGTTGGGTTTAATGCATTTACTAAATATCCCAACAAACAAAAATAACCTGCTATTAATTGATATTTGCTAGACCATGGGGGCACTCGTCCATAAAGCTTTATATCACCATGAGCTTAGAGCCACTGCTTCTGCTATTTTTGCTCATGCTATTAGCAACAAATTTAGTCAAGTTATAAGGTACCAATTTGGAGCCGGGGCTTGCATTGCAGCCTCTAAGCCAACAGCAATGTACAGCTTGGTTGATGGTGGACAGTGTCATTTATGTTCCAGCAGCTTTCTATTGAAAATCTGAGCATCAAGACAAATGTCCTGTCAGCATAAGGGCACAGTTTTTTTTTTATGACCTTTGCAAGCACTACTGTTACTTGTACTTTTATATTAGGAACAGTCAAACGAATCCTAATTAAATGTGTACAGACAAATCACCCAATGTTATCAATCATAATAATTATAACAAGGAGGTCATAACATAAAGTTAAATAATTATATAAAACTGTCTACAACATCAACATTATCTAAATTGCTTATTTTTCATACGCCATTATATAAAATGTATACTTTTCAAACATTGTCATATAAAATAAATGGTGTTCCAGTTATTCAGTGTCAGAAAATGACTGTAGTATGACTTAATGGAATTACAGTGACAAATCCAACATCTTTTTTACAAAATAGAAATCACTGTTGGAGTTTAGTCTTAATATTTTTATTTGAAAGCTCTGTGGTTGCACAAATCCAGCATTGCTGAGAAAGAGTGCCAATCTCAGATCTGTTTTGCATTTGTATTTTAATAAATATTATATGAAGAAGTTGGATGCCGGTGGTTCCATGCTGAGAAATGAAGACCCAGAGCCGGGTATGTTAAATGTCATTTACTCAGAGCCATGCTGTTACAGTAAATACAAAGTCAAAGAGAAGTTCTGGGTCGAGTCATTTACTTTTTCTCCTGACAGCATGCTCGCTCGCTCTCCCGTCTTAGACCAGACAAAAAAGACAAGCTGTGGAAATGAGGGCAAATCCCCAAATGGTACACATATGAATCACACACAAGCTTTAGAATGGACAAAAAGACTAAAGCCTCACCAACCAGGGATCCAGTAGTACTTTCAGAAATAGAGGCTTCTCTTTTCTTTCCTATCACAGCCAAACATGACGTTCAGAGAAAAAGAAGCTCAGCAGGGTTCATGCTGTGCTCCATCTCAATGCCAAACCATTCTGATCTCTCTTCTTGCAATAAAAAGGCCACACAATTCTTCCTGCTGTTCTACTTTGGATCGCTGACATACAACGGAAAGTAGGGCACTCGGTTTTAGGATTGGCGAGCATGCACATAATACTACTTTCTCAGTGGTTTAAGATAATCATAGACAGTTTGTGTGGCTTTTGGTCTCACTTAAAGAGAAGATTAATTATCGTTTAAAAATAATACTCTCTCTTTCTTTACAAAGGTTTGCATGATTTCTAAACTAATTGTATTGATGGAGACAAAACACACAAGTCAAAAAGCTTTATCTAAGGTCTTCTGTACCTGAATTTACCTGAAAATTCCATTGTACCATTATTGGAGCTGAAAAGAACAATTATAATAAAAGCTAATTTTAGCAGCCTGTGTATAGGTCCATAGCATCCTTTTTTCAAAGGACATAATATGTGTGTATACTGCTGAGCCAAGAGTTCTCATTTTTACATCTCAGTAGGTTGCCAGCGTTGATCAAGGGAGGTATATGCAGAATCACTAACCACTTTCCAAATCTAGGCCGAACGACATTAGGAATTGCTGCTGTGCTTCTTTTCCCTCTTTAAGTAATTCCTTTTAATTGGCCATCAGATGTTTGGATTAGTGCTCTATACTTGGTGTGGCTGTGTTTTTAAAGATTAGCTTAGCTAAAACGGACTTTTCCAGCTTCCAAAAAATCTAATTCAAGGGTCAACCTCTTCAGCTTTACAGCTGATATTAACCTAAATTGTAGGTTAGTTTGGGTTAATTATACCATTATTGTAAATCTCCTAATTATAAAAGCAATGTAGTTGGTACATAAGATGAGGAATACATCCAACTGTATTTAGGCTCATAGTTTTATTTCCTAAAGCAGTCCTTTAAGTTTAAACTAAAATATATGCATCTATATTTATTTTGCAAATACAGATTATATTCGTCATTAACAGCAAATTGTATAGACATGGAATGCCAAGATTTCCAATTTCAATGTCCATTTATTTGCATTCACCCAATGACTTTTCACACGTACTGTATATATGATATCAAGTTTTTAAAGCATTTTTATGTTTTTAAATTAAAATTTAAATTAGATGATCTCACACCATTAAATCACACAGGCCCACTACCACTGCTTTCTAGGGTTTGAATCCCCAGCGGTGCTGTCAGGTGTCTACATGCAGACATGATTAGCCATGTCTGAGGGAGATGGACCTGTTGTTTCAGGCATTTATCTAAACTGTCTTACAATAAAGTGAGATCGATTTACTTGATAAGATTACTTAAAATGATTAAGAATAATTATTGAGAATGAAAGAATAATTTAACCTCAGTTTACCTCCTTGGCCTGTGATAAAGGTCTCAGCAGCTACCTTTTTATTTAGAGTAATTAAACTGCACAAAATGGGCATAAACATCCATCCATCCATCCATCCATCCATCCATCCATCCATCCATCCATCCATCCATCTATCTATTTACCTATCTACACTATATTGCCAAAGTATTCGCTCGTCTGCTTTCACACGCATATGAACCTAAGTAACATCTCATTCTTAATCCATAGAGTTTAATATGATGTCGGCCCACCCTTTGCAGCTATAACAGCTTCAACTCTTCTGGGAGGGCTTTCCACAAGGTTTAGGAGTGTGTTTATGGGAATTTTTGAGCATCCGCTGACCCCGCTCTGTTATTTTACGTGGCCTACCACTTAGTGGCTGAATTGCTGTCGTTCCCAATCGCTTCCACTTTGTTATAATACCAATGACAGTTGACTGAGGATTATTAAGTAACAAGGAAATAGCATGACTGGACTTGTTGCACAGATGGCATCCTATCATGGTACCACGTTGGAATTCACTGAGCTCCTGAGAGCGACCCATTCATTCACAAATGTTTGTAGAAGCAGTCTACATGCATAGGTGCTTGGTTTTATTCACCTGTGGCCATATAATTGATTGAAACACCTGAATTCCATGATTTTAATGGGTGAGTGAATACGTTTGGCAATATAGTCTATGTATCTATCTATCTATCTGTCTGTCTGTCTGTCTGTCTGTCTGTCTGTCTGTCTGTCTGTCTGTCTGTCTGTCTGTCTGTCTGTCAATCTGTCTATCTATCTGTCTGTCTGTCTGTCTATCTATCTATCTATCTATCTATCTATCTATCTATCTATCTATCTATCTATCTATCTATCTATCTATCTACATGCAGTGAAGACCCATTTAAAGTGTAATGGGTGGAGCACACCTCTCCACATATGTATCAAGTGAAGCACTGCAGCTGTGATATTAAACGAATGAATCCAAGTGTAGGATTACTATTAGGTAAGTATAAAAAAGAGAAATGATTGTCCCTCATGGGCAGAACCAGTACAGGCCCCAGCAAAATTCAAGGGCACAAACAAAAGCAGATTGAGTTACCACCCATGCCAGCTACTCGATCCACACACAAGTGGCAACCCAAGCTCTTAAAGTAAAACAAAGACAGAAAATTCAATCAAACTGATGGTAGATAAAAAGGGAAGTGGCGGATTGTCACTATCTGTGGAGGCTTTCTGTGTCCAGGATGGCAGCCATCTGACATGAAAGCCTCCGGACCAGAGGCAGCTCGCATCCAGGACAGCTCAGGAAAAAGATCAAAAGAATGCCAGCAAAAGAGCTGGCAGGGAAAAAGACTTGGATAGAGACAAGCTCATTGTCGCGACCTTGTGGAAGCGAGGAACTCAGGAGGCGAGGTTAATAAAATGACAGACAGGAATAAAATTGTAATCTGTGTCCCTTGCCAATCTATGTGGCAGGTGAGCCAATTACACAAAGGGCTAACATGGTTTTAAGCATCTGAGATAATTATAGGTAAAGGGCCCAAAGGATCTAGAGTGGAGAAAATAAAAATAACAAAACATCTGGTTGTCAGCAAAAGAAGATATTAAGCCTTGGGAAAAGAAATCTAAGAAATTAAGGTTCCATCATTACATGGAAACTGAGGAAAATTCTATGTGGTGTATCAATCTAAACAATATGGGGTTTATTTTGTAATATCTCTTAGGGTTTGTAATGTATAAAAGTAAACTAGTAAAAGTAGCACACCAGAGTTGGGGTTTCAAATACATCGTATCGAATCTCAGCTCTGCCTTCTGACAGGGCTGGGCGGCAGCATGAACAATGATTGGCTGTTGTTCATAGGTTTAGGGGTAAAAAGTCGGATCATAGGCTCTCATAACTGGTGCAACTGTGGCCCCTGCTGGCTGACTGATGCCGCCTGCACAGGGCTGAGGAATAACGCTGATGGGGGTGTGGCCGGAGGGGGCGTATGTCAGTTGAGAGGCGTCCTCAGTCAGCAGTGAAGGGTCGAATCAGTATAGAGGACGTATTCAGGGGAGAAAATTGGGAAAAAGTGAGAAAAATTAATAATAAAAAAAGTTAACTACATAAAAATAAGATGCCCAGACCCGGAAAAACTTCACAAATCTCCATATTAGTGGTCATTTTTACTTTGATCTTTCAACTAACTAGAATTTGTAGCACATGGTATTTGCAATTTTGGTCAATAAGCTAAATCTGAGGACAAATGATGTATTAATGACCCAGGAAAGCAAATTCTGTTAATTCTATTTATGTGCATTATTGCCTCACTGAGCAAACCCCAAACTAACTTTTTCCAGTTCTTATAATAATACCCACAAAGTGCTAAACATGAACTAGTTCCACTGGTACTAAAACAAGAATCTTTGGTTATGGACCGGTGGCAGGTGGGAAAAAGCACTTTTAGATTTTGGTACTACAAGTTTCTGTATCTTGTACCAATTCAGCTTGGTCTTTTTCAAAGAAAGGATGCATGTAATGGAGTGGGAACTAAATGGATATATCTCTTTTTACTTGAAACATACAGAGTTCCATTATTTAAAAAAGCCTTTTAGTAGATAATGGCGAGTTCGAGTAATGCTGCCCATTTAAGTAATGTACTTTGAATGAATAAATGAGTGCACTCTCAACTAACATTCAGATGCTTCTAGATTTATCAAGAATCTTCTGCCCACCACACACCACACACACACACACACACACACACCTTAATTATTATACTGTAGCTTCTTAGAAATCTCCTCTCCCACTCTTCCAATTTTATATAGCGCCATTACCACAGCAACATCTCCATAACTAAGTCTGTACCTCATCTGTAATAATAATTACTATAAAAACTGATAATGGACATCAGAGCAAAAGAAAAGCTATTAACTGGTAATTGTAGGTATTCATATACAGGTAGGTTGCAAAAATACAGGAAGAACTTGGAAGTCTTGGGCCATTGCAACAGAACAGCTGTAATACATCATGGTATTGACCACTGGAACTTTTTTAAAATGTAAATGTATAAAAACATTTTTTTCAGTTAGGCATAGCTACAGAATCATGTGCTTCTGTCTTGTCATTATTTATTCCCTTCAGGTAAAAGTGTTTATCACGGTTTCTTCCTTACAGAGTTGCCGGCTTCTCTATTTGCAACCTGCTTTCACTTGTAACCGTGTCACGAATCAAGCCTCTGTGCTCCTGGAGTGTGTTTATGTGCCACGCCCCAGTCTCCAGGAGCACATGCTGAAGCCACTACCCCTTATTATGATTGGTCCCCGCTGCTGATTACACACAGCTACACCTCATTTAAGGGGCATATCAGGAGGCAGTTGGGGACCAGTCTTTGGAGACTATTTGGATGTTGGAGCCCTGTTTGTTCCTGTCTAGCTCCTGTCTAGCTCCTGTCTAGCTCCTGTCTAGCTCCTGTCTAGCTCCTGTCTAGCTCATGTTTGGTTTGTCATGTCCAGGTTTAGTAGTCTTGTTTAGAAGTAGTCTTATTCATGTTTTGTGTTAGTTTAGCATAGGGTTTAGGTTTGTTTAGGTTAATGTTTCATGTGTTTAGCAATTAGCATTAGCATTTAGCTTAGCTTAGGTCTTGTGTTAGTTTGTCTTGTTGTGATTATTAAACATTTTGGTTAATACATCTGTGTGTGTGTGTCCACCCCTCTCTTGTCCAGTCTAGCCCAACTATGCTATTGACATTTTTTTCCAGAACAGGCCCCACTTTTGGATCCATGCGGGGCATAGACTGCTTCAGTTAGTGGGTTTTGGTGTTGCTCATTTTTGCTGTCCCTGACTTGTTCGAGTTTCTTTTCTTTTTTTTCTGAGAACTTGGTTGTTGCAGGCAATATTGTAACAACCAGTTTTCATTTCTGCTCTATCCCTTTTCTACCCACTTTCTCTTACATGCTGCAGATGTTTTTGTCTTTCATTTTTTACTCCAGATGTTGCTATTTTGCTTTTATACACTGCTTTTATTTTTCATGTACCCTTTTCATTTGTGGCTTTTTAGCTACAGTATTGGTTAAGCATTCTGCATACATTACAAAAAAGAAACGGTTGCACAAATAATTAAAATCCCAAGACTGTGTACTGTGTGCAAATGTTCCAACCATAAGTTCCTTAAAATGTAGTATTACCTTATCTGTGATTATTTGATTTACAGTTTTACCAAATTGTACTGCACTGTTCCCTTTAATCAAATTGATAACTTTAAGCGTAAACACTTTGAATAAATTCTATTACCCACACATCTGTGACTACAGAAAAAGACAGTGATCACATGATTACTTTTACAAGACAGTTCCAAGAAACTATGTTTATATTTAATTAAACTCACTTATATTGAAAGTCTAAGGTGCTTCCTCTTGATTTCTCTTTTTTTTTTTTGCATATGTGTCATACCGTTTTATATTTTTAAACAGAACTGCATGAACACAAAATACTGTTTTTAAATTAACATTGGATTTATAATGTTTGGGTGGTAAACTATTCTCAGTACTTCATTGTCACTAACGATAATATCTGAAACTGTTTTACTGTGATAAATATGCAAAATTGAGACTATCAGGTACTTTTTCTAAATCACTGTATATAGCTGACCACTTTTTCATGTTATCACTGATTATGTGACAAAACCAATTGATCATATATTTACCATTCAGTGAAATTCCAAAGCTAGTCAACACAGTATGACAAAGTCATGTAAATGTTTTTTAAACCTAAGGTAATAAACTTCAGAACAGTTTTCACTAAAATTATATTATTATTATAATACTTTGATGCTCTTGAGCTAATCTCTAATCTAACAAACCCGTTTGGCTAAATCTATTGGTTAAATTTTCATTAAAAAAGATCACAAATTCTCATTGGGTTTTTGCACACTGATGCTATATAAAGCATCTGTAAAGTAGTGTTGAGAGACAGGGTGATAAAAGGGTTCTAGACTGGTGACATTGTTACCATGGCAAGTTTTGATTCAACCTTAGGTGAAATCAACAAATCTTTTTATTATTCAGTTCATTACACTCATTTTAAGTTAATTTGTTAAGGCAGCTATTAAGCAAGGTAGTAGTGTTGCAATTTGTTTTAAAATAAATGTTCTTTAAATAGTTGCTTTGATTAATGTTATATTATTTAATTTTCTTCAGATTTTATCATGCTTATTATGATTGTGAACACAGTGCATCTTGTAAAATACTGCTCTTTTATATTTACTATGTACTGTTTTATGGTTATGCTTTATGGTTGTATTTAGAGTTCCGTACAGTGCCGCTAGTCTTAAAAAAGTACATTGCATAACTTACCTGATCTGGACTGTCACTGTGGTTTGTAGTTGTTGAAGGCAAAGGCAGGGGAGGCTTTATTCTACAGTTAGCAGCAGAGGTGTTTGCCTCTGTTACTCTCATTAGCCATTATACATTAGAGACTTCAAAAAATAAGAGAGTTTGACCTTTTCTCTTTTCTATTCATTCTCTAGCTCTTATTTTTATATACTCCACTACTCCTGTAGATTACCTGTCATTCTTGCAGATAAATCCAAAAATCTTTGTGCTGACTGGTCTGCTGAGAGCTGTCAAGCGATGAAGGAAAAAGGTCACACAACTTTTCCACTCTAAAATAGGTGTATTTATACCACCCTGCTCTTTCATTGAGCCAGTTTGTGGAACCCAGTTCTTACATGTGAAAACAGGGAAGTCTGCTTTAGGTTGTTTGTGGCATGGGATTTTGATGTGGACCTCAGAGAGCACACAACAGGACACAATTGCAGCTTAGCAATGAAACTGTGTTGTAAAGATTGTGGTGTCATTCTTTTCTTTGTAAAAGCCAAAGAATTAGTGGTCTGCACTTTTTTACTTTCACTCCTATGTCCCTATTAAGCAATGGTGCTTTTGTAAGGTATGGCTCACACAGGAATAAAAAGACTGTTAAAATGCGGATTTGAGACTTTTCTAGCCAAACTGTGTCATTACAGTAAGCCAGAACTATATATTTTGGTGCTGGCTTGCTGTAATGACACAGCTATCAGATGAGTGACAGTCTCAGATAAGTGACAGTCTGAAATCTTACCACCCGCCTACTCCGACAGAGCTTATACAGTCATCTGAGGACAGTATTTAATAGAGCTGGAACTACTGGTTTTCCTCCATATAGTAATATTAGACTGTAAACATCAAAGGTGTTGACTTGAGTGTAATTCAAATTGGTTTGTAGATGTTCAGATGCAAACTATGCATATTAATGTACATTTGGTTTCAATCCTATCCAACTTTTGAGCAGCATTTATTCTATAGGAAATAGATGGTCTGAATGGACTGAATTTGTAAAGATGGCATCCCATAACAGAGTCATTGTGAAAGTCCTGAGTTCTTTACCATGACCCATTTCACTGCCAGTGTTTGAGCATGGCTGTATGCTTGATTGTCTTTACCTCTTTGCATTTGCTGTGGCTGAATTAGGAAATCCATACAGGCCAGGAAGTAGAACTTGCCACATTTCACCCAGCCAGTAACTTGATGCAGGGATCACACCTGGGTCACTGAAGCTGTGCAGCTTAAGTGATTTTTATTAACCACTTCATCCTGTTCATGGTCCAGAGCCTACATAAAACACTGGGTGCAGGGTGAGAATAGAACCCGGACAAGGTGCCAGTCTGTTTCAGAGTATGACGTGTTTAATCCCTTACATATACCTAGGGTCCATTTAAAGCAGTCAACTGGAAGAAAACTTTCATGGAAAGGAAAAAGTACAAACAGACAGAAAGCAAGGCTAGGTTTAAACCTAGGTCCGCAGAACTGCTGGGATTCCCTGGTTAAAGAGTTATAGGACGTCCAAATTATAGGAAAACTGGATTTTCTAATCATAAGATATTCTAGAGTCTTTGTTTTTGTGTATTGAATGCTGGATTAACAACTAAATATGTTTAAAAGCAATTAGTCACATCAAAAAGGCTAATTAGTGCCTCCACAGGCAATAACCCTCCTAACAGCAGTAATTAACCACTCTACTTTATTCCCTATAAAACATATGAAAGCACTTCAGCTGTTTAGAAGCTCCAGTAGATGAAATGCTTTTATGAAGTGGCTCTGCTCACATTTGCTTTGAACTACACTGAATGATTGTAATAGACTCTAAATACATATTTCTTATTATATGACCTGGTCATTCAAAACATTTTTCCATCTAAGAAAGCCACGCCAGCTGGATGAATCTACTTAAAGTCAATGTGAAATTTTTCAGCAGTTTATGATAATGAAGAGAACCATGTGTGAACTGCAGTGTTAATTGGATTAAGTACCTGAATCATTAAAGTGATAATGGGAGGCGGAAGCCAAATACACAAGGTTATTTTAAACCTTTATAGTATTACACTCGTCCAGTGGGAATCCAGTGGGAAACAATAAGCATTAAATTTAAAAACTAGTTATAGTAATTAACTGCCCTTGTATGTCCCACACATCCTAGACATAGGCGACAGAATAAACATTTAAAACTAACAATTGTCTTATTAATCAGGTATGTAAACTACTGAGCTTACTACTTCTTTAAAAGGCAAGGGTTTTAACTAATAAAATTAAATTAAATTAGGAAGGTGTGATGAATAGGTTAACAAAATAGAAAGAAAGAAAGAAAGATATCCTTTATTTGTCATATATACATATACAGATGTACAGTACAATGACATTCTTTCTTCGCATATCCCAGCTGGTGTTGGAAGCTGGGGTCAGAGCGCAGGGTCAGCCAACTTACGGCGCCCCTGGAGCAGACAGGGTTAAGGGCCTTGCTCAAGGACCCAACAGTGGGGAGCTACATAGCAGAGCCAGGATTTGAACCGCCAATCTTCCGGTTGATAGCCCAAAGCCCTACCCACTAGGCTACCACAGGCCCAAAATGTAAGTGTGCTCATCTCAAGAAGCATCTGTTCATCTAGACTACATTTTAATTAAAACAAATTTCAAACACATTTAGAATTCAGTGGTACCTTGTAATTCAACGTCACCTAACCTCGAAATCTTAGAATTTGTACCCTTAAACTCGACATTTCACCTAAACTCCACGTGTGCGACTGCCGTTTTGTTCAGCACTTGGCTTGAGGTAAAACGTCATCAAAGTGTGAATATGAGACGAATCTGCATTTGTAAGGAATAACCATCAAATTCACTTGTATCTGTGTTTATCTGGATTTTCCTCCTGTTTCACTTTTAAACTTGTGTTTTACCTCGGGGTGCTGAGAAATGGTGAGAATCAGCTTTTCCGAGTTCAAAAAGTAAAAAAAAAAATTTTACTTGACATGTACTAAAAGAACGACAAAGGAACACAAAACCTCTCTTAATTATTACTGCTCATAAGTTCTCTCCACTAATGAAATTCCTTGCTTGTTGTTTTAGTACAATAAGTCACGTTAAGCTTTGTGCACCGCCACGCTCCATAAGAAATACTGGTGCAGCCAGCGTAAAAGTTATTTTGCTGCTTCTCATGTGAATGTGCACTTACTGAATGGAATACTGTATTCCAAGATCAAGCATCTCCACGATTAAGAATCATAAGGAAACAATAAAGAAGTAAAGGTAAAGTGCAGGTTTTATTGTATTTTTATATTGATTTTAACTGTTTTTAATTGTATTTTAGTGTTTTTTTTTTATTATATTTGTGTTATTTTCAGTGTATAAGAGCCAAAAACAACCCCTATTATTTTACATTAGCCTAAAATATATGCAGTTCCTAGGGACACATTAACAGGTTTCCCAAACATTCTTATGGGAAAAAATACCTTGAAACTAAACGCCTTTTAAACTCAACGCCACTCCCAGAACCAGAAGTTTCAAGGTACCACTGTACCTGGGTGCTTAACTTACAATGAGTTAATTTGCCTACAAATATAAGAAATTCATTATTGTTATTTCCCCTACAAGGATATACAGTCCTGCAAAGATCAAATCAAAAGCACAATGTGCAATGCTAAATTCAGTGAACAGCAAAACACATTAAAAATCCTAAGAGCTAAGTTAAGTTTAACAAAAAACAGAGTTATTACAAAGTTAAATTAAGAAAAACAGAAACAATGGCATTCATGAATGGACACTTCAGAGAACAACCTTGTTATCCAATGCATGATTGAGGTTAGTCAAAAACCACCTGGGTGGTCCTCAAGAAGCTGAACTTGTTTAGAGAACCCAACCCAACTGTAAAGCTTAGTTGAGGTTGCATCATAGTTTGATGGACATCTCTTATAATCAAAATGATAAAATGAGGTGTCAGCACAAGTCAGAAAACCCAGTCTGACCTTCCTCAGACACAAGCAGTTATGACAGTTGAGCACTGCAAAGACTCAGGAGTGTGAACTCTCCACGGTGGCGGGCTAGTGTATTAGACAGCTGTGCCACCATGGAAACCGGTCATAAAAATAATATTTTGGATTTAATGCTAATAACCAATGCACCTTTAACAAATACTTAATGTGATAACAGACATGTACAATTTCTGTTATCACATTAAGTATTTGTTAAAAGTGCATTGGTTGCTGCTCGGGTTGACAGGGGTCTAATGCACTAGAGCCACCGACCTGGCCAGGTGTCCATACAGACACAGCTAGTAATGTTTGATGGAGGGAAGGCCGGACGGGGTTTCTTTCTGCAGCTGCTGCAATATGCAATCTCCAGGACTGGCCTTTACACCACACTTGAAGTCCTTTTCCAAATGGCTAGCATCTCAAAATACTTTGGCAACGATTAATCTGATTTGCTATAGTTTACCTGGTATTCACTAAAGCCAAAATTCTGCTTTATGTACCTTTAAACGTGGCAATTCATTTAATACAGCATCAATTTATTATACCTAATACACTGATAATAATACAAAAAAAACTTTCAAACCTCTACCCAGCATTAAAGCCAGATGCAGACACAGTTCACAGCTTGCCACACACAAGCTGTTTGTTTTAGATTTGTGCCTGTTTGTGGCTTTTCATTCCCATAGAGGGTAGAATTTAATGTAGACCCGCCGTAGGGAGAAAAAAAAATGCCGGTGCATAAATAAACTAGAACTAATGAAATTAATGTGATGATTAATTTATGCCTGGAAATCAAATCGACCAGATTAAATAGTCTTGCTTTAGTGTTTATTCATTAGAATTTTTTTTTTTATTAAAGATGTAGCACAAATCTATCAACTGATTAATAAAATGCAAACTGATTGATGAAATGAGGATAAGTGAGCATAATATTGGTATAGATTTGGATACTTAAACAGTACATTCCTTGAGAAATGCTCTCTTATGAAGTGTTATTAAAATAAAAATGTAATTTTGTAGAAAACAGAATTGTATTTGTTGCAAATATGGTTGAGAATGATATCCCAATTTTGAGAATTATTTATGAGTATAAGATTTTATTACAGAAAGGGTACATTTATTCACACACACATATGCAAATATGCACTTTATGGCACAGTATGTGGACATCCCTCCTAATTACTGACTTTAGGTGTTTTAGTCACAACAAATTCTAAGGTGTATAAAATAAGTTAAACATATGTGCTTCAAACTTTGTGGCAACAGTTTGGGAAGGCCTTGTGTTAGCTACACTATATGGACAAAAGTATTGGTCCCCTTTCTAATTTTTGAATTAGATTGCTAAAAGGTGTAGTAAATCAATTATGTAAAGGGAATTATAGGCTTCCAACTTTGTAGGAACAGTTTAGGGAAGGCCCATTCCTGTTCTAGCATTGATGTGCCCCTGTGCAAAAAGACATGAAGAAAAGCTTGGTTTAAAGAAACTCCAGTGGGCTGCACAGAGAAGCCTTGACCTCAACCTCAATGAACAGCTTTGGAATGAACTGGAACATCACTTGAGGCTTTCTTTAGTGCCCAACATTAGTGCCCAGTCATACAAATGTTCTTTTGACTGAATGGGCACAATTCCCCATAGGCATTCTTCAAAGTCTTGTGAGAAGCCTTCTCTGAGGAGCAGCTGTTGTTATAGCTGAAAAAATCACATAGAGGTCACTATAAAATGGTAAAAATTGTAAAAAAAAAAAAATGTTTTAAATTTGATAAAAAGTCCTTCTGGTCACAGGCTTTTGGATTATTATCTTACTGCATTACCTAATTATGCTTTAGCTTCAGCTCACAAACAGATGTCTTTTCATTCTGCTTAGAATTTTCTGCTACATTCATCCATCTCTCAGTAACTGCAAGTCATCCTAATACAGTAAAGCATCCTCACACTGTCACAATACCACAACCATGCTGACTATTGGTATTATGTTCTTACTATGACCTCTGTGTGTTTTGGGTGGTACGAGGAAACTGGACTACCTGTCGCAAACTAATGCAAATTATGGGGAGAACATGACAGATAGTGATTGGGGGATAAAAACCTGGTCCTCAGAACCCCTCAGTACCACCCTGGTATGTTTATATATAGAAGACAATTTTATATAAGATTATCAGAAATGAAGCAATCAACATGTTTAGTTGTATTTTACTTATATCTTATATCTTATATATCTTATATATATCTTATATCTTATAATGGAAATTTTAATGAGAGGTGGAATATGGTTTAGCTTAGAGCTATAATGGGAGGACTGGGTTAGGGATTTAAGGGTTAATTATTGGTTACACCTGTGGAGGCTTATTATTGTGGGCTTCCTCTTGTGTGCATGTTGTGTGCAGTAGTGTGTACCAAATTTGAGAGCTTACCCACCTGAGCTGAAAATCTGGTTAAAATTTTCTTTTTTACCACAGGAACTATAGGAATTGCTGAACCCATTTTGGGTCTTTCATACCTTTTAATATAAATAAAACTATTTTAGGTATTAAATCGTCTTACCTGAGTCCTTGCTGCTTAATTGAACTTGTTACTGTCAGCTTTGTGGCTGCAGTCTGTTTTACTCGTTTCTGCCCCACAATGACACAAAAGCTGTGCGTGCCATTGTGGCACATGACAGCACAGAGAGCAAAGAGGAGAAAGTGTTACAGGTGGTACCCAAGGCAGTGTGCCATCACTGCAAGCAGGCAGGCCACTTCATGGCTCAGTGCCACGCTTGCATTGTGTACCTTGTCATGATCCATGACCTCATTTATGCTACAGACTTCCCGACCACCTTTCAGCCATCTGGCCGCTGATGGGCTGGGTTGAACGCAACAGCGGCCAGATTGGACCAATTTAGCACGGCATTGAGAGGAAACTAATACCCCCTTTCCACCGATGCAGAACGGGCTCCGTTCTGGTTTGCGGACTTGATTTTAAACCGTTTGTTTTTTAACAACAAAAGAGGTTTCAGAACCATGAGCTGCATAACACAAGTTTAAAAGTAAAACCACAACACATCAAGTTAATACAGCTAAATATAGATATATGTGGATGCTTTTTTATTGGATATAATGTTTATTTCACACAAATGGATGTTCGTGTGGTGTAACACTTTAGTGATGTTTTACCGCACCACTCAAGCCAAGCGCTGAGCAAAGCAGCTATTTGCGGTGAGGCTCTCGGTGAACAAAGTGCAAAACGCTTCTCATGAGAATGCACCAAAGAAAGTAACAATGGCAACAAACACAAAGAACAAAGTCGCCTTCTATGTCTTCTTATCACCAATAGTAAACAAACTTTTTGCATAAAAACGAACATCTGTAAGAACAGCCCGAATGCTCACAGGTAATCTACACACTCCGCCATCATGTTACTACTTTTTACTTTCGTTGCACAACACCCACCGTTGATGACGCATGCTTGGCTCCCAAAAACTGGTGGAAATGAGGCTTGGTTCACTAAAAAACACCAAGGTTCAAAGAAACCCAAACAGAACCGGAAAAGTGCTATAAGTGTCTGGGGGAGATGTGAGTACTGTACTGGTGGAGGAGAGCTGTCAGCAGTGTATAGGAATGTTAGTACAGTGCAATTTGGCATCATTGAGACATGGCGCCACTTTGCTGAGTGCCCTTTTGGGTGCGCAGGCAAGCTTATGCTGAGTGGTTTTATAAGTGCTGTGATATATGCATTGCCAAAATGGGTCCCACAGCCAGGTACCCCAATAGACTGAATGCCCTTTTCTGTGACTGACTGAGGGAACTGGTCAGCCTATTCCTAAACCTATGCTGTCCTGAACCAAGAAGCTGCTGTAGTGCTGGACTGTTTGCTAGAGGAAATGTTCCCTCTTTTCAGTCCTACTAAGCTGGAGTTTAAGCTTTGTACTTTGGCAAGATTCACATTATCCCTCTCAGACCTCCTCTGTGACACGCTTGTAAAACACTTTTACCAGACAAACCTGGTCCCCCTGGTAGATTGTCAACAGAACAGCAACATGACACACCAAGGTGTGGGGCACCACCGGCTACACCCCATTGGCCCTCATAATGGCCTGTGAGCTGAGGGCTGCTCTGGATTTGATTTATGGCCAGCCACAGAATAATAGGCTTTACCAAGGAGTCCTCTTTGGACAATGTTGTGGTGCTGCAGCAGAAAATGGGAAAAATGCACCAATACTGAATTCGCCTCATTAGTATCTTTCCTCCCGGCCAAGAACTGCTCTGTTACCAGAAACAAAGAGTCACTTATGAAGATTTATTCTTCTATGTAATAATAAAAAAACACGCACTACGGTCCTTGGGTGGCATAGTGACCTAATGTGCTAGCCAACCTCCACTGCATCCAACAGATGTGTCTGAGGGAGGGAGGCTGTGAGATTTTACTGCCATGTTTGGTTAAGGCCTGCTCAAGAGGTGGGTGATTCATGGAATCACACTGTGCAGCTCTCTGTACACAATGCTGCACTCATGCTGGTGGGGGTGCATGATAGTTTACAGTTGTTCTTGGTCAGCGGAGAGGTTGTGTAAGTGGCAAGGAAAATGCAATGGGAATTTAGAAATTACTGAATTGGTGAGACAATTGGAGTTAAAAGTCCAAGTTTCAATAAATAAATAAATAATTACATAAAAATTTATTACTTTTGTCAAGTATTAAATAAAGGGTCTGAATGCTTCTGTGAATAACTCATTTTTAATTAACTAAAAAAATGACTAAGACCTTCACTTTGGCACTATAGATGATTAAGTGTAGACTGATGGGTAAAAAACTCAAATATACACCGACTAGGCATAACATTAGGACCACTGACAGGTGAATAACACTGATTATCTTTTCATCACGGCACCTGTTAGTGGGTGGGATATATTAGGCAGCAAGTGAACATTTTATTCTCAGAGTTGATGTGTTAGAAGCAGGAAAGATGGGCAAGCGTAAGGATTTGAGCGAGTTTGACAAGGACCAAATTGTGATGGCTAGACGACTGGGTCAGAGCATCTCCAAAACTGCAGCTCTTGTGGGATGTTTCTGGGCTGCAGTGGTCAGTATCTATCAAAAGTGGCCCAAGGAAGGAACAGTGGTAAACCAGCGACAGGGTCATGGGCGGCCAAGGCTCATTCATGCACGTGGGGAGCGAAGGCTGGCCCGTGTGGTCAGATCCAACAGACGAGCTACTTTAGCTCAAATTGCTGAAGAAGTTAATGCTGGTTCTGATAGAAAGGTGTCAGACTCCATGCCTTAATGGGTCAGGGTTGTTTTATCAGCAAAATGGGGACCAACACAATATTAGGAAGGTGGTCATAATGTTATGCCTGATCTGATCTGTGTACGTAGTCAAAAGAAAATCCACAACAATAACAAGAGTACAAAAAGTCAAGAGGTCTGAATACTTTCTGAATCCACTGTACATTCACTAAATAATATAATTATTTGGCTAGAATCCATGTGTTCTCATTTAATTTCTTGAAATTAATATCATTACTGTGCACACAGATTTAACTCATGCTGAAAAAAGAGTGAGGGTTTAATTTACTTTAACAGCCTCTAATCATGTTTAGGGTTGTGAGGTGCTTGTCTTGCATGTCCCTAGAGTTTTGACAAGGTGAGTGAACTACACATGGAAAGTGATATCCTGATCAGCCTCTGCATGATGAAATGGAAATCTGCTTTGATATTGTCCTGGATGAGCAGATGTGCCAGTCCCAGGTGATGCTGCAGAAAGAAGCTGTGTCAATTTAAAATTGTAATCAGTTATTTTGTTTCTGTAACCTTTATAAGGCATTTATTGTTGTTTTAAGATAGCATCACTTGTATGGAGCACTATGGAACAGTAAATAACTGTGCTAAATCTTGCCAAGTGATTTAAAAACCTTATTTTTCATTCAAAATTAAATTAAGTTCTGGGCATCGATGCAGGCTGAGAGTGTAAATATGTATAAAAAGCAGCAAAGGTTTATCTCAGCAAAATTAATCAGCTCATTTGCATTCACTGAACATCTCGACGTGCTTAAAACACAGCCAACATCTGCAGCTGTATATTGTTATCAGCTGGGGAAAAAAGAACATTTCCAGCGAATGGAAATGAACGTGTGGGTGAAGGTGGCAATTATTACACCTGAATAGCTGATGGGAAGCAGGCCACACACTGTAGTGTACACAGATAGGGATCAGTAAATGAATGTGTTCGGGACAGGTGCTCATCAGTGAATAAACCAGGCATGCATGCAACGATAAGAGTGCAGCTAGTACACCTACATTAGGGACAATCTAGCAGAGAGCAAGCTCTACCTAAAACAGGGTTTTATTTGTCTTACCTACGTCAGCACTCGGTGGGTTTATCTGATCAAACAAGGCTGCAATCAGAGGAAATTTATTCTACATTCTGTTTGAATAGCAGCCTAGCAGACTGCAATCTGTGCCCAGCTACTTCTTTGCTGCATTAAACAACCCAAATTGTTAGACTGTGTTGATTTCTCATTCCTGTTTCACCCTGATTGTTTGCCTTATTCCTAACTGCTGCCATCTGAATATCCATTTGCAAATGCTGTTAAATGTGTACAGTGCCTTGCAAAAGTATTCAGCCCCCTTGAACTTTTCAACCTTTTGCCACATTTCAGGCTTTAAACATAAAGATATGAAATTGTAATTTTTTGTGAAGAATCAACAACAAGTGGGACACAATCGTGAAGTGGAACGAAATTTATTGGATATTTTAAACTTTTTTTAGAAATAAAAAACTGAAAAGTGGGGCGTGCAATATTATTCAGCCCCCTTGCGTTAATACTTTGTAGCGCCACCTTTTGCTGCGATTACAGCTGCAAGTCGCTTGGGGTATGTCTCTATTAGTTTTGCACATCGAGATACTGAAATTTTTGCCCATTCTTCCTTGCAAAACAGTTCGAGCTCAGTGAGGTTGGATGGAGAGCGTTTGTGAACAGCAGTTTTCAGCTCTTTCCACAGATTCTCGATGGGATTCAGGTCTGGACTTTGACTTGGCCATTTTAACACCTGGATAAGTTTATTTGTGAACCATTCCATTGTAGATTTTGCTTTATGTTTTGGATCATTATCTTGTTGGAAGATAAATCTCCGTCCCAGTCTCAGGTCTTTTGCAGACTGCAACAGGTTTTCTTCCAGAATGGTCCTGTATTTGGCTCCATCCATCTTCCCATCAATTTTAACCATCTTCCCTGTCCCTGCTGAAGAAAAGCAGGCGCAAACCATGATGCTGCCACCACCATGTTTGACAGTGGGGATGGTGTGTTCAGGGTGATGAGCTGTGTTGCTTTTATGCCAAACATAACGTTTTGCGTTGTGGCCAAAAAGTTCGATTTTGGTTTCATCTGACCAGAGCACCTTCTTCCACATGTTTGGTGTGTCTCCCAGGTGACTTTTTATAGATATCTTTGAGAAATGGCTTTCTTCTTGCCACTCTTCCATAAAGGCCAGATTTGTGCAGTGTACGACTGATTGTTGTCCTATGGACAGATTCTCCCACCTCAGCTGTAGATCTCTGCAGTTCATTCAGAGTGATCATGGGCCTCTTGGCTGCATCTCTGATCAGTCTTCTCCTTGTTTGAGCTGAAAGTTTAGAGGGACGGCCGGGTCTTGGTAGATTTGCAGTGGTCTGATACTCCCTTCATTTCAATATGATCGCTTGCACAGTGCTCCTTGAGATGTTTAAAGCTTGGGAAATCTTTTTGTATCCAAATTCGGCTTTAAACTTCTCCACAACAGTATCTCGGACCTGCCTGGTGTGTTCCTTGGTCTTCATGATGCTCTCTGCACTTTAAACAGAACTCTGAGACTATCACAGAGCAGGTGCATTTATACGGAGACTTGATTACACACAGGTGGATTCTATTTATCACCATCAGTCATTTAGGTCAACATTGGATCATTCAGAGATCCTCACTGAACTTCTGGAGTGAGTTTGCTGCACTGAAAGTAAAGGGGCTGAATAATATTGCACGCCCCACTTTTCAGGTTTTTATTTCTAAAAAAAGTTTAAAATATCCAATAAATTTCGTTCCACTTCACAATTGTGTCGCACTTGTTATTGATTCTTCACAAAAAATTACAATTTCATATCTTTATGTTTAAAGCCTGAAATGTGGCAAAAGGTTGAAAAGTTCAAGGGGACTGAATACTTTTGCAAGGCACTGTATATATTGATAATAATGGTAATTATAAACATTATTAAAATATCTATTAATATAATTATATTAATATCTATTAATGTAACAGGTTAGAAATGCTCAGTGGAGCTAAATGACTTGGGAGTGTAGAAGCTGTATAATTGTATCCAATGTATCTATGGAATTCACTAACAATAAAACACCCATAAAAAGTGCAGCAAACATAACAACCTAAAACATAGCATTGTTTGGCAAAAGAACAAAAGTATGCATATGGTATTTTATTTCCAGGTTTTACTACCACGTTACTCTGGCCAGGGACGTGAGAAGACCATTGGCGCAATACAGTTAACACACCCTGGACGGGACGCCAATCGATAGCCGGGCCTTGGCAATACCCCTCTTGAACACAGCCAATTATGTCGGTATGAACATGCTCGACCAGCTGATAGCGTCCTTGGGAAACTGAACCCTGCATCCCAGCGGTAGTGGTCTAGTGAAATTTACCACTCTGCTACCAAAGCACATAGTATATGGTTATTTAATATATAAAAAGTGATTTCATTTCTGTTATTAAACTTTTATCAGACTTACAGGTTTAATGTTAAAGGTCTCTTAGTATTTAAATAGATAAATGCTTGATCTTGTATGGCTAAAAATAACAGACAGTGTGTTAAATTTTTGCCCTTAAACTTTAAGTGATCTTATAGTAAAGAGGATACTAGAATGAGCTCAGTAATAATCAAGTAACAATCCCATCCTATCAAGTTTACAGGATGAGATTTCCCACATGTTAAAATGCATATAGGAAACAAAGCCAGTCTAAACAAAAAAAAGCACATGCAATTGGACTCTAGAGCAATGGAAACATGTTATGCTGAAGTGATGTTTACCAACTGGTAGTTGTGCTTAGAAAGCTGTGTTTAATGGCAAGGAAAGGTTGTTTAGTTCCATCTATAAGGCTTAGCTTAGTAAAGGGGGTATATTGATGTAAGACTTTACTTGGCCCTTTCTTCTAGTAAAGAGTCATTTTAATGCTACAACATAAGGTGGCATTTTGGCAACAGTTTGGGGAAGTTTGTCTGTTTCAGCATGACAAGACCCCTGTTTAGAAAGTGAATTCAATGAAGAAATGCTGTGAAACTGACTGGTCTGCACCTGACCTTAACCAGATGAAGAGCCTTAGAAATGTATTGAAACACCCACTGTGAGCCAGGTCTTATCCCCCATAACCTTACTTATCCCTGACCTTACTATGACTGAATGAGCTAAAATCCTTATGTTGCTAAGTCTAATGGAAAGCATTTCCAGATTAATAAAGGCTGTTGTACCAGCAAATGAGAGACCAGCTCCAAATGTATTTCAAAAAAAGCTCATATGAATTTGACGATCATGTGTTTGGTATCTGTTATGCAAAAATCTGTGTTTTATTTCTATTCTAATTAACATTACCTGTTTTTCAATAAACATCAGATACATATTAAACAAATAGTAAGATGATATTTGTTGTTTAAATGATGTTTTATCAGGTATCCATATAAAATTACAATTAACATTATAAAATAATTCATATTCTGAAAACTAAAATTTGAATACGGTAAATTCAGATGACATACTGTAATGACATACTGTAGCATAGGTGAAGTAAAACATAAATATTTTGTCAATGTACTTCAAAACACTTCAAATTGTGGTCATGTGGTCATCTCGCTTTTTAAAATTATTATTTAGACATGTCTAAAACTCTACATGTCTGGAGTGTACCTGTTGAGACTCCACAGATCAAGGATATAAAACAAGATCTAAGGCTTTGAGTGTTTCCAGGACGACACTGGGACCACACCAGCTCACTGGTCCAGCTATAGACTCTGCCCACCTTGTCTAGAAGGAGCTTTGTGAGGCAATTGTTTGACCAAGGGAAGTTTTGGTAGTAGTCGACAAACTTGCTGGCCTTCAAGAACCGATTGACCACAACCAAAATCACTGTGGTAGTTCAGTGTTGAAGTCAAAAGACAAGTGGGACCAAGGGTGGGATGGGCAGTGGGTGTAGTAGGCCTGCCTGGCATGTCCTGGATTCTTAGTTGTGGGTGCACACCTAGTAGGCCCCAGCATACCCCTGCACATGCCCCAGCATACCACAGTGTACAATTAGCCTTTGGATGCCCTGCAAAGGATCTATGTACTGATGGGGGTGGGGGCAAGTAGTATCCCGGGGGCCTGCTTGAGCCACCCATGCCATGCATAACACAGTATGAACTTCCATTTGTGGATGCAGCAATAAACTGTCCTTATTGAAAAATGATATTCCCAAGCTCATGAGGTAATACTGATCACGGAAGCAGGCTGGTTTTTAATGAAAGGTCAAGGACATTCAGGAGTCATTCGACCTTGTTCTTTACAAATAGATATGTCTATGTCTGTTACTTTATTTCTGGAATTAAGGTTTGTATATATCAATATAACAATTATGGCTAGAAAGCCCTTAGCATAGTGTAATCCTTATGTATTAAGCAGTATTTACCTAAATTAAATAAACTGACATTGTAGCAGGTAAGGAATAGTTTAACATGTTGTGTTGTGGGAGGGAGAAATAGAGGGCAATTCAGAGGGTTAATTAGCAGATGGCATTTGTCAGCTCATACATGGGTACCTGTTTAATTAATTCTTCTTTTCTGCCTATTTGTTAATTCAAGTTGTGTTTTCTAGTGACATGAAAATAAGCACTATTAGTACATGGAAAAACAAGTGGAAACTACAGTTTTTGTTATAGTTTTAAAAAATTTTCTTGAATATATTTGAATTAATTTGTCTTAAGAAAAAGCACTCAGGATCTGCAAAAAGTTGATTTACATTAAACAGAAACTTTAGATTATGAATGTAACATGGCTTGCCTGCTAAATGAGTTTGGCAGTGAGTCATGTGGTAGTCATGTCCTTCTGGTTTGACATTTTTAGCCGACAGAGGGAGCACAGAGGTTCAAATGATGGTGTTGGTTTCTTTTAACTGACAATCAGCTGTACCTCATGAGTAATAATTAGGGCTGTCATGCGATTAAAATTTGTAATCGAGATTAATAGCGATTTAAGAGCCAAATTAATCGTGATTAATCGCAATTAATCACAAACTAATAATTAAGCAAAATTTGAACAGTTATGCACATTTTTATTGCAAGAACCATTTCTAGATGCAACACCAGTGGTGTAACTAGGAGCTCATGGGCCCCAGTTAAAAAAAAAGTTGGACCCCCTCAACAAATTGCATCTGCTGATAGCTGATCAGAATGAATTAAAAGTCACTCAGAAGTTACAATTCCTGCCTCTGGTATTTTTAATGCACAGTTTTAGGTTTTTTAGTTTTACTTAACAAAAAAATTGTAATATAATAAAAATGACTTGGCGAGTGCAGCCAGGGGGGAGGTGGGGGGGCAGTGAGGTGAGTGGTTGAGTTCATGTTGTGGAGGACCCCAGAACCCTAACCCAGAAATCATGCTTTCAAAAAATGTTAATCTAATATTTGCATCAATAACAAAACACAGATATGATTATTTCATAGATCTATTAAGAAAAGCTTTTAATACTATGTTGTGCAGAAACATGACTGGAAAATATCGTTCTAAATTACCATTTAAACACCTATAAATACCTAAAACAATCAAGTTACCAAACATTATATATAAGTTATTGACTATAAAAAGTGTTAATTAATCCAGTCCATGTAAACGCTTAGTCCATATAAATATCAGATACAGATGTGTTTTTAAAAAACTACAAACAATTATAAATCACAAATATAAATCATGTTTATAACCATGTGATAGAATAAGCTGAATAAACTGTAGAGATGAAGCATTACGCAGTTTCACTTCTGTCTTAAACAGTACCTGAGGGAAGGGAGGCGGAGCTACGCTGTTTTGATGGACAGCTCTAGCAGCCAATGGAAATTCATTCCTCTTTCCATCAACACATGTAAAAAAGTCAAAACCGCTAAAAGTAGTTTTTCATCGGACAGCGACGATAATTTATTACTTTTTTCTGTTTGACTGCGCTGGCGGGTCACAAGTAATGCAGTTTAAAACAGAAGATGCGGGCCGTATAAAACCAGATCCGGTGTGGACAGAACACCCCGGACTTTGGACAATCTGCTTTATACAGTCCAGTGTGATCCATTTAACGGCAGTGTTTGTAAAGTTCTGTGTACAGTTCATGCGCTTTACATCCAAATTCATCTGAAATACAGTTCATTACCACAGACACACATATTTACGTGGCACAAACAGCCAAATAAAAATAGTTAGATAAAAAATTGTAATCTTGATAAATTTTTTTAATCACGATTACAATTTTAACGCATTAATCGCGTTAATTAACGCGTTGAACGACAGCCCTAGTAATAATGTGCTCCAGATGGAAGTTTTTCAATATATCATGTTTTTCCTTCTCAGACTTGCCAGCTCCTTTGTTGACAAACCTGCTTTTCTTTGAAACAGTGATACCGGGCTGCAGCAGTCGCTTTTTTGCTGGGATGCACATCAAGCACATTAATTCTTTTGGCAAACTCACCCGGTGTTGCAGCATTGTGGGCCTCCCAACAGAACCATCCTGGGAGAGCAGATTGCCCCAGAGATGGCTTGATGTCCCTTTTCTGGCTGCATGACATCCCTTTTCTGTGCCAGTTGGTGGAGTTGGGGTGCAATTTGTGCATTGCTGGTCCCAGCGGGTTCTGAAGGTTCTCTAGCTTTTCCTACTTGTCTGAGAGTTGGAATGTTGCAGATGGCCAGAGCAGCCTGTCATATTGTAACAACCAGTTCTCAGACTTTGAGCTATCCCTGTTCTATCCACTTTCTCTGTTGTGGGCTGCAGATGTTTTTTGTCCTTTATTTACTATACTTTTTCTTGTTTCTGTTATTTTTTCCATCTTGTTTGGAATTATTTGTGAATATTCCCTTTTATGCACAGTATTGCTCTACCCAACATCTTGCACCTGGATGCATTATTCATCCTTGCAGGTATGGGGCTTCACTTCACACTTCAATGTTGAGGCGCAACACACCCTGTTTCAATACATTTTAATTGCTGGTCTTATTTTTAACCAAAATAGCTGACAGAATCTTACAGTACTCTTTAATTTTATCATATGTTTGTATAGTTTTAACTAACTGCTTCATCCTGGTCAAGGTCATATTTGGTCACCTAAAAGGCAAGCGCAACACAGCTTTACTTACCACCTACATCAACAGGAATTTAGAGCAGCCAGTCCACTGTGTACATGGTTTTAAGAGGTGAGAGGAAACCCACATGAACATGAGCAGAACATGCAAAAATCCTGACAAATAGTAAGTGGTGGCGAAGATTGAACCAATCTGTATCAAAAAATGTATTGTTGTGCTCCATTTTTCTTTTTCATCCGAGTTAAAAAATACTTTTACATTTTTGGTTAGATTAAAACTTAATGTGAAAATATTTCCAGGATATAAAAGTGTGGCACAATGGAGCAATATTGTTGAAGTGGGTTCAAACTTTGTCTCTGTTTGCCAGGAGACTGGGGTGTTTTATTTTGTCATGGGTTTCTTGTAGGTACTTTAGTTTCCTTGTAACTCATCTGATCCAAACTGCCCCTAGGTGTAAGTGAGTGAGTAAATGTGTGTGTGTGATACTGTGAGATGAATTGAATTACTGTCCTGAGTGTATTCTAGTCTTGAATCCAGGGTTTCTGTGTGGCACCTGAACAAATGAGACTATAATCAGAATGAAGTGAAATGAAAACATCTATAAAACTGGAAAGATTGCATGTTCTGTCTAAAAGTACCTACACACACAACATTGGGATAATGTAATGCTAGTGTAAACTGGTAAGCTGGTTGAACATCAGTGTACACACTTATCCACAGGCTTAGGCAGTGAAGGAGACTTGTCATCTGGCCATGTCACCTCAATTCCCATTTATGAAGCTATAATTACTCGAGCCATGTTAGAGCATCTCACCTTGTCTCTCTCTCTCATACACTCACACTCATACCTCCCATTAAGATCAAAAGTGTCTACACCCTTACTTTCATTACATCTGGCCTAAAGGGCCCTGGGCGGCAGCATGCTGTTATAAGTAATTAACACATGAATCAGTGGGGAGATGGCAGAGGGCAGATCAGCAGCTACACTCACTAATGATCTCACTGAGACTCAGAACAGCAACCTGCCAGTCTTACAATGTAGTCACAGGCCTTAAAATAAATGAAACTTCATTAATCACCCTCTCACACTCAATTTGTTTCCTTATCATGCTGATTGATTTTAATCAATACCCATTTATCACTGTTTTTTTAATAAATTTTAAGCCAGTAATAATTCAAAGCATGGTGTTTAAACAACTGATGCATTTATTGTGCAGCATATACGAAAAGTATAATTTAAGCTAGTCAATTATATGTGTAATAAGGTGGTGAGAAATCACAGAAGAGGACTTACCAACAGACCGGTTCTGGTCCCAAATGAAGAAGCTTGTAACTTATTGGGCTAGGACGAGACAAGAGGGGGGCAGACACACATGCAGAGATGTATACACAAAGTGTTTAATAATAACAAAACACAAGACAGGTAGCACAAGACAAGACACACTAACACATTACCTAAGCTAATGCTAAATGCTAACGCTAATCTAAATATGAAACATGAACCTAAGCTAAGAGGCTAACACAAAACATGAACAAGACTAACACTAAACAAGACTTCTGAATGAGAGCATGAACAGGAAAACCAAAATCATAACAAAACCAAACCGACACGACAAAGTCAAAGCCAAAATAGTCTCCAACTGACTGATTCACAGGCCTCCTTAAATGCCCTGAGCATTTTCCCTAAACAAGGTGCACCTGTGGATCATCAACAGGAGACCAGTCACAAAAAGGGGTGTTGACTTAACTGAAAACACACACCATAAACAAACATGTGCTCCCAGAGAGGTGGGTGTGGCAGGTGCGCATGCGTTCCAGGAGCACACAGAGGCTGCATTCGTGACAAAGCTGAGTATAAGTTCTACAAGGAAATACAATACAGGAGGTTCTCGACTTACGTCGGAGATCCGTTCCTACGGACGCGACGTAACGCGATTTTTGCCGTAAGTCGGAACCCACCTACATAAGCATCTACGTCACTCACATGGAGCACATACACAGTACAGTAATGAAGTGAAACAGTAAAAATATTCGTATTCGTCCGCTCCGCTCGCCAACTAGTTCCCGTGCAAACTTTGTTTTTATGTCTCAAACGGCGTACATCGGAATGACGGAACAAGACTTTCTTAATAAATTTATAGGAGATGGCGACGTAACCATGAAACGCCGTATGTCGAGTCCACCATAACCCGAGGACTTACTGTTTACCAAAACATTTAATGGAAAAAACACAATGGAAAAAAAACTGTGATAAAGGTGGGAGGTGGGATTCAATTCTAGACTGTAGAGTCAACCAGCTACTCGATCCACCAGTCAACTGATGCGCAATTGAAGTCCCAATGTTTCTCTCCCAAAGTTAAACTAAAAAAGTAGGCAAGAGAAGTAAACTAAAAGGGAGTCAGTTCAGCGAACCAACGTTGCAAGTGATTCAAGAGCCGCATCAGTACTACAGATGCGAGCAACTGTGCTTGCAAAATGCTGATAATGGCGAGAGTGAAGAGATTTCTTCAAAAAGAAGCAAGAAGTAATGCACACTGGCCAATTATCCTACCAACAAAATTTTAGATAATAACCCTCAGTGTTCTCTGGAGCTTGCTTAAGTAGCCCTGATTTCAGAGTGCGTTAGCACTGATTAGCACTGTGGATCCTGGGAATAGAACTTTGGTTTGAAATACAATGGGTCGATCTACACTCCCTGCCCTGAGATGAATTGGACAAAGACAATCAAATAATTACAGTATAGTGGAAGCTTCACACATCAAATGCATGTCAATATATGCCTTGCACTTACTAATTTCTCTAAATTAAAAACCCAAACAAACAAACAAGCAAAAGTCATTCTGCAATCTGCCAAATGCTGTTAATGTGTAAAAACAAACAGCCCCCTTGGTTATTGCATATTTGTAGAATCTTTTCAGGGCATAAACCATATTACACAAAATCTATTTTACAGAACATAATTACATTTATTTAACAAACAAAGTTATTTAACAAACTGACTCATCATCTATAGCAGAAATGTGGGCAAATAAATGCTTTAGATAATATGATATTAATCTTTGATGTTATTGTGGAGGATTTACATAAAGGAAAGCTTTTTATAAAAACCTGCAGCCTCACTGATGCTTTGATTTTGGGACTGGTGTTCACAGGGTGACACAATGGTGTAGCTGGCAGAGTGAGTGCTAAACCACATTGTGGGTCCGGGAAACCTAGATTAGATCCTCACCTCTTGGCATTAATATGGAGTCGGCCTCCCTTTTGTGGCAATTATAGCCTCTGCTCATCTGCGAAAGTTTTCAACAAAATTTTGAAAGGTTTTCTGGTAATTTGTACCCATCTAATTAAAAATGCATTTGTGAGGTCAGGCACTGTTGGACAGTAAGGTCTGGCTTGCATACAAAGTTTCAATTCATCCCAAAGATGTTTGATAGGGTGAGAGCTCTGTACAAGTTCCTTCACAACCCATTGATCAAACGACTGTTTGTTTAAAATGACATTTACCAAATTGTTGCCTTAATTATAAACCCAAAATATTTCATGTTTTGTCTGATTAACTTTATTTTCTTTGGTAATATACTGTACATCAATTGAAGGAACACATACTTTGTAACGTTGCCATTACTTCTCACAATCAAAGAAGTTACTCACAATACATGTTTCCCCTGTGTAATGGTCCATCCCAGATTCTTCAGAGCCCAGAGATCTTCAAACTGCTTCTGGGCATGGTTAACATAAGGCTTCTTTTTTGCACAGTAAGTTTTAAAGTGGCTTAAGGAATGTATTGTAGTGCTTGACAAAGGTTTGCCAAAGTAATTCCTTCCCCATATAGTTATATCAGCTATTGACAAATGATGATTCTTGATGCAGTGCCGTCTAAGGGATCAGATATCACAGGTGTCTAGCTTAGGCTTGTACCCTTGCCTTATACAGAATAAAATTCCTTCAGATTCTTGAATCGTATAATGATATTATGTGGTGTAGAAGGTGAAATATGCAAATCCATTCCAAACTCTCTTTGAGGAACATTGTTTTTGAACATTTCATCCTTTCCTGGATACTGCTTTTGTACCAAACCATAATTACAATCACATGTTGACATCACATCATTATTTAGTTTTGTCTTCTTTTTTTTTTTACCTCATTACTAGCCCTAGATTGCACTTAGCCTTATTTTAATGTGTTGCAGGTCTGGATGTATATTATCAAATGAAATGAAGTGTTGTTTTTGTATTTTCATCTTCCATACAGTGCTACCTTTTTTGATTTGGGGTTGTATTTTATACAATTGTTTTATACACTTGTTAGAAATGAGTGTGGCTGAAAAACCAGTAGGATGGGTGTCTACATACTTTTGGCTATAACTGAAATTGTAAGTGAATAACCGTATGTAGCATTCCAAACAGCTCAGATGCCTGTTTTCTACTGCAGACATATAGACAAAAGTCCATGCAGGATCCATACCACAATTTAACCTAGTCAACAATAACCAAATGCAAATTAGGCATTGCAAGTGAACCCTGAAAGTGTTTAAATCACTAGAATGAATCTCTATATGCACATTTGTCCTGATGTTGTATTAATTCCAGTCACAAACAGAAATCGTAGGAATTAACACTTCACCTTAGTAGAGGACAAGCTACAGATACTGCTGTGAAATTCATCAAAGTATATTATAGCCTGACAGAAAATGGGTTATTGCAATGGAGCAATTTCCTTATCCCAAATCTCCTTATGGTCTCACCCTGACCTTGAATTGGTGTTTTACATATAGTCAGGGGCACACTTCTTTTAGAAAATGATTGCAATTGCAAATGCTTCACATGTTTTTTTTGTTTTGTTTACAAGCTGTGCAAAAATCAAATGTGATATCATTCCACACTCAAAAGCTCAATAAATAGACTTTACAAAATTATTGATGTCCTACCCTTTGGAAACAATTACAATTACTGAAATCAATATCTTTCTGTACCCATGAATGACTTCCTTACACCTTTCCACTGCAATTTTGGACAACTCGTTTGTTTGCAACTGCTCCATGTTTGTTTGCAACTGCTCCATTTGATGAATTTAGGTGTGGACTTTCAGCTGGCCAATGTAAAACTCTCCAGCACTATGTCATAATCTATTTCTTGCTGCTTTTTAAAGTATGCTTGAAGTCATTGTCCTGCTGGAAGACCTACGACCTCTGACTCTGGGTCCTACATTGCACTTAAAAATCTTTCACTTTACCGTACTTACAGTCAAGAAATCCAGTGCCAGTGGCCCAGTGGCTTCCTTGGGTAGGTTCTGGTAAACTTCAGTGTGGCTTTTTTATGTCTATGTGTCAGCAGTGGGGTTCTCCTGGGTCTTCTACCACTGCTCCTCATTTTATTGAGACAATAACCAAGAGTGTGAGCTCATAGTGTTGTGCCCGTGTCGGCAGGTCAGCTTAAATTTGTTTGGGGGTTAAGTGAAGTTGTTTATCACCCCTCAAATAATCCTTTATAGCAACCTTCCATCATTGTTTCTCTTTTGTCCACTTCCAGGAAGGTCAGCTACAGTGTAATAGGCTCTAACCTTCTCAAAGATATTGTGCACAGTGGACACAGGAACATTAAGTTTTCTGAGGTGCTCAGTGTGGTAGATACAGACACAAAGACTGAGTCAACTTTCCTTCATTTGAACAGGGTGTAAGTGTGATTTATTGCCAGCAGCTGTTACTTTCCACAAGTGAGTTTAAATACAAATTAAAGGAGCATCACATAATTAAAATCCAATTACTCCTTACGGTTCTACAGTCCAGTTTAGAGTTATGGGTGGAATGATATTAGATTTGACTTTTTTCTTAGTTTGTACTGCGCACAATGGAAATAAAATAAAGAAATAAACATGTGAATACCAAAGTATTTGAGAGAGGTGGTGCATTTTCTAAAAGAAGTGGAAGGATGCTTATATTTTGACCATGAATGTATTAACTGTGTGACAGAGTAATGGGACAAGTGATTTTTGTTTAAACTTGTCCAAATAGTGTTTTTTTTATAATAGTGTTTCTTTTTAATCATTTTAAAACAGCCCTACAATCAAAGAAAAAGCAAATTTGAATAAGAATTGAGACTGAACCGAAGTGATAATTCTAGGATTCACAGACTGGTAACAATCATTGAATTTTAATAACTTCATGCTGAGGTATAATACTATTGTGTGTGTGTGTGTGTGTGTGTGAGTGCAGAAAAATAGTAATGCTGATGTATTTTGTGCCACAACAGTTGCTGCAAGTTTCTACTTGCAGTCTATCATGATTCTTTCTTCTCTTTGATATTAAATTATTCTGGAATATCATTATTATGTTAAACTATTAGAATACCCGAACACATTTCCTCATCTCTTTTTCTTGGCTATCAAAGGCATCCCAAAGTCTAAAGCTGCTTTAAATAAAGCATTTAAAAAAGTGAAATGTTTAATGTAAGGCCTATAATAATAATAATACATTTTATTTATATAGCGCTTTTCAAGATACTCAAAGACGCTTTACATAAGACAAATAATCAAAACAAATACGTACATACACCATACAAATCATAGTACAAAATCAAAATAGTACATCAACAACAAGAATAATTAAGATAAAAACAAAGAGAGCAGCATAAGACAGTTCATTAAAAATTAGCTAAATTATGAGAGAGAACAACAAATATAGAACAATTTCTTAATATTAGACAGAAACAGGACAGATTCACATGCAATCAGGAAACTGAAAACTTTACAAGTTTTAGGATCTAGGACTTAACATTTCTGTCGTGATCTAAGTATAAAAACTATTAAAAAAGAATAGCAAAAATAAAAGCATTTATTTCGTGTGATTACAAGTTAAATGCCATATTGAATAGATGAGTTTTGAGAAGTGACTTGAATTTGGACAGGTCAGGACAATCTCGTAGGTGTTTGGGGAGAGCATTCCATAAAGATGGAGCAGCTATGGAAAAGGCCCTGTCACCCCAGGTCCGGTGCTTGGTCCTAGAGGGTATGGACAGTAGGTTAGCCTCAGAAGAGCGAAGGCTACGGGAGGGAATGTGCTGATGGAGCAGGTCGGTGAGGTAGGATGGGGCCTGATTATGGAGAGCTTTGTGAGTGAATAGAAGAATTTTGAATTGAATGCGTTGAGCAACGGGAAGCCAATGAAGTTTTTGTAGAACAGGTGTAATATGATCACGGGAGCGAGTATGAGTAAGGAGGCGAGCAGCTGAATTCTGGATATACTGAAGTTTTTTTTAGGATTTTGTTAGATGTACCATAAAGGATGCTATTGCAATAATCAATTCTGGATGTAATAAAAGCATGAATCAAGGTTTCGGCGGCAGAAAAGGAGAGTGATGGACGTAGACGTGCTATGTTTTTTAGATGAAAGAAAGCAGTTTTGGTGATGTGATTTACATGGCGGTCAAAAGAGAGGTTGCTATCAAAAATTACACCAAGATTTCGGATGTTAGAAGACGGAGACAAAGTGTCATTATCAATGGTAATTTGAAAATTTTTTGTGGTTTTTGCCAGGGATGTAGGACCTACGATGATCATATCTGATTTTTCACAGTTTAATTTGAGGAAATTAGCTTTCATCCACAATTTCATTTCAGTGATGCAATTTGTCAGAGTGGAGTGAAGTTCAGTATTAATGGATTTGGAGGAGATGTAAAGCTGAATATCATCAGCATAGCAGTGGAAATGTAAACCATGCCGACGTATGATGTCACCAAGGGGGAGCATATAAAGAATAAACAAAAGGGGACCTAACACTGAGCCTTGGGGAACGCCTTGGGACAGTGGAGCAATGGCAGAACTACAATTGTTGATATTAACAAACTGTTGTCTGTTTACGAGATATGACCTTAACCACAAAAGGGCAGTACCAGTGATGTTGACAGAGGATTCAAGGCGGGACAGAAGAATGGAGTGATTAATGGTGTCAAAAGCTGCAGTAAGATCAAGGAGGACGAGAATATTAATTTGTCCAGAGTCTGAGGAAAGAAGAAGGTCATTTGTGACTTTGAGGAGGGCTGACTCAGTGCTGTGCTGGGGGCGGAAACCAGACTGAAATGATTCAAATAGATTATTGGAATTTAGGTGATCTTTGAGCTGTGAGGCAACAACACGTTCCAGTATTTTCGACAGAAATGGAAGATTGGAAATGGGCCGAAAGTTACTCATAATGTTAGAGTCAAGTCCAGGTTTTTTAAGTATGGGAGTAACAGCAGCCAATTTGAGTGATTGAGGGACTGAGCCAGAACTAAGAGAGGAATTGATTATCTCTGTGATAAGTGATGAGATAACTGGAAAACAACCCTTAACAAGTTTTGATGGAGCAGGATCCAAAACACAAGTGGAGCTTCGCATCCCTGTTAAGATCTCAGATAGGTCCAAATGAGACACAGGTGAGAACTGAGACAGAGGCTGGGTAATAAATTGAGGTGAGATAGGCGGAGAAACAGAGATGACAGGGGAAACTGTCAGAAAATTGTGGATATTCTCAACTTTTGTTTGAAAAAATGAGAGGTAAGAGTTACACTTGTCAACTGTAAAGGAATTGGTAGTATTGTCAACTGGTTTGAGAAGTTTATTTATTGTGGAAAAGAGAGTCTTAGGATTTGTTGATCCAGCATGTATGAGTTCGGAATAGTAAGTGGATCGGGCTGCCGTAAGAGCGTCTTTGTAATGTTGAAGATAATCAGAATAAATCTGATAATGTACTGTTAGACTGGTTTTCTTATAAAGTCTTTCAAGCTGGCGTTTACGGGATTTCATTTGGTGAAGCTCAATTGTGTACCATGGAGCAGAATGACTAAATGAAACAAATTTGGTTCTCAAAGGAGCCAGCTCATCAAGACATGAGGCGAGTATGTCATTATAGTAATCGACAAGGTCAGATGAATTACTAGACAGTACAGGACAGACAGACAACTTTTTAACAAGAGAATCTGAGAAAGCAGAGGGAGAGATATATTGAAGATTCCTGAAGGATATTTTACGTTTAGCTCTAGTGATGGGCTTAGTGACCTCAATGTCCATGATGATTGTCAAATGATCAGAGACAGTAAGTAACTATCAAAGTTATCAAAGAGGAACCCTTTCGAAAACGTACTGCAGCTAAATATAACATTCCCTTTGTTAACTGTACTCAGTATTCAGATGTAATTTTACCAAAATAATATCATATTATATACAGACTAGGCCAAAAAATGTACACACTTTAATAGATGTTATTTGACTATGGACTGTTGACTGTTTGACTACGGAATTATGGTAGCAATGTGTGGTATGTTCAAAGGTGACTTATATTTATCCCTTGATGCCTGTATAAATTTTGTATTAAAACTATCTTTTATACCTGTTTTTCTGTTGAAGTGTGTATATATTGTTGGCCCCTCTTTAAATTATATTTTTCAGTATACAAGCAGGTGTGTCTTGCATCAGATCTTAGATTTTAAAAAATACATGGAAAATGTGGAGACAGCAAGCTGCAATTATTGAAATATTTTACTATTGAGTCAGCCTGTCAACAACCAACATGTTGCATTTTCTGACAAAAAGATTCATAAACTTTAACTTCAAGAGTACCTTTTTTTTTTTTTAAACAAAAACCCTACCTCTCGCATACAGAAAAAACCTGCATGGCAATTATAACATAAATGAATCAGTAAATCAATCATTCAGGTTCATCTAAATGTAAATAAACCTCAAGAATTAAATCATAAACATACACATATTCTAATATAATAGAAAATATATATTTATCACAAGATGATGTTCGGGTGGCACAGGGTAAAGCACACTAGCCCATCAGTGCTGACATCTCAAGCTTGCGAGTATGAATCTCAGGTCGGGTAACGACCGCCCCGGCGCCTACACAGACATAATTGGCTAGTCTGGGAGAGGAAGGGCTGTAATTATGACCTCTGCTGGCTGATCAAATGGAGCCTAAAGAGAGTCTGTGAATGACGGGGATCAGTGCAGGTGAATAAAAGAGGTTGGCTACTGCATACATGTCGGAGGGGGCGAGTGTTAGTTACTCGGTCAGGAGTGGAGGTCTGCAGAAGCAAAGGTGAAAATAAAAAGTAGGAAAATGTATATATGGTAATAGCCAAATAACAAAAACAAAGGAACAATGAAACAATTTAGGCTAGATGTCTTAATTACATTCGACAGTTCAATTAAAACTGGCAGTGAAGATCTTAAACTATTTTTGGTATTTTTAGTAGGTTCAAACAATGTTAAAAATTTAATTATCATAGCACTCAACAACAACAGGAAACCATGTAATATTAATATTAAATAAAGATAAAGGTAATATATTTAAGTAATTAACCGCATTTTACAGCTTTGATCTTTCAAACGGTTTTACCTAGATAATACTGCCACCTACTGGTATAAAAGGAAAACTGCATCAACTAACCAATAAGAAAAGAGCACCTTGCGAGGAACAGTGTGACCTTGTGATGAATGGTGTTACAAAGTTATTGCCCCCTTTACAATTGTCTGTGTTACTACATATTTGTCATACTTAATTATTTTAAATCATTAAACTAAATATCACACAAATGAAAATATTTGTAAAAAAAAAAAAAAATTCTTACTCAAGAGGCTAAATTATTCGACATGAATATTGATTGCCCTTGTGGTTAGTTAATCAATCAGTTCTCTAGAGTCAACTGGTAGCGTCACCGAGTATGTAAAAGGTTCATTACTCAGTATGTGACAACATCTGTCAAATATAGAGGAGGAAGCGTGATGGCCTGTAAGAGATGCTGCCAGGGATTTGGGCCCCATGCATGCAACATTGTGCATACAGTGGATACAGTGCATACTATTTAATGCAGAGCTAATACTCTCTATAAGGAAAGTGCTAAAGGTTGCCTTCATTCATTGTCTGTTTTATCACTGCTTTATCCTGGTCAGGGTCGCTGTGGGTCTGATTCACTGGGCATTAATCAGAAAACACCCCAAGCAGGTCGCCAATCCATCACAGAGCAGTTTAAATGTCATTTAACTCTTAAATGAAAAAAAATCTTCTCTTTCCTTCCTCCCGTCTTAGTTTTCTTTCTTTCCATTTTGGTAACCAGATTTTCCTTTAAAAACAGACATAACACTCCACTCCTCATTAGCAGTTCAAAATTAGCCAGTATTTTTATGCCAGGTTTGAGGACGGACCAAACCATTTCATGTAAATAGAGGGGGGTGTATAATACCTCACTTTTTGCCAAACAAGAGTTAGTTTAGTTAAAAATAAAACATTCTTTTAATGGTGATGAAGAGAAAACTAAAACTGATGTTCTGATCATTTTAGGACCCCTGTCAGTTTCACTTAGAATATTTCTAACTCTCCCCCATCCCCTTTGGCACCACAAAGTCACCTGAATCCTGACCTACATAGATATTTTGCTGTGATAATGACCGACCCATGCATTCAGACTATGTCAGAACTACCTTAAAGAAAGAACAAAATGGTAGGCTACAAACCAAAAAATGGCAAGCACACACTCCAGACTCGAACCCCATCAGGAGGGTTTGGAATGAAAAGGTAAAAAGGTGAAAGCAAAGCAACTTACAAGTGCAACACATTTATGGGTATTTCTGAAAGTTCTTCTTTTTCTATACAATATTTTATTTTACTGAAGAAAAAGATGCCTCGTGTTTGTGCTCTGCTGTCATGTCATATACTACTTTTTTACATGTGATCATTTGTTCCATGTATGTTTTCAGAGCACATCGAGAAATCTGCGTAACTATGTAAGCTTTGGGTAAACTCAGAGGCAAGCAGTCAACATTTCACTGACAAAGCTTTTTCAATTACTGTCGAGCTTTTTCAATTTACGAACAGGCAGGGGTGCCCAATACGTTGATTGCGAATGACCAGTCGATTGCACAGTGCACACTGCTAGATTGTGCCTCATTCAAACAGGTCAACGTGTCAGGTCAGCTCACCTAAAGCACTGCAAATCTAGAAAGTTTTCATTTATCAGTAGCCAGTTTGCGACATTTTTGCATTTTCCCTTTGTAACCTACACTGTTTTTGAAGATGAGTGACAAAGCTTTTTTGAAAAAGGATGAGGCCAACCTTTTCAAAAAGTAGATCGTGATGACCTATCAGCTAAAATAGTAGATCTCAAGCCACGAAAGTATGGGCACCCCTGATCTAAGGCAACCCCAACAAAACACAGAGACAGCCCTACTAAATTTATGGGAAAATGTGCTTAATTTCAAAGACCTTGTTGTTCAAAAATCACAGGTTTCTCGGATTTTTAAAGTGCCACATTTCACGGCAAATGTTAAATAACACTCATAAATTGAATTATAGAATCAATGGAAGCTACAATACACAGTCAGCCTACCTTAATAGGTCCCTTTCAAAGACAAATAATCTTGTTCGTGCTCTGACACATCCTCCTCTTCGTCCTCATAATCGGTTAGGAGTTTTCCAAACTCATTTAAACTGACTTTGACATCTTGAACATTTTGTCTAACCAGTTTCTAGTGTAACTGAGCGTCTTTAGAGTTTGATGCGTTTATTAAGAAATAAATAAACTGTACACAAACTATCGCAGCAGAGAGATGTTCACGTGTGTAGAGAAGCACACTTTTTCCTTTGACTATGGAATCACCAAAGGGACAACATGCACTCAATCTGTAAACACATACGTCAAACATTGTCAGCACACTACACCACAGAAAAGTCTGTTACACTAATGTAATTACCGCAAAATTGCTAGGGCGCCTAATATATCATACACTATGCGAATGAAAAATGTCAAATCGCTAAGCATGAACCTTAAATTTTGACTTTTACAGCAAATTGCATATTACACAGGAAACTGCTTATTTCATGGTCTGTGACTTGATTTTCATGGCTGTGAATTAGGTAGGGCCTTAGGCATGTAACTAAAAACGCCCACTCCAATGATTCATACAGCATATTTACATAAAACTATTTTCATAACAATCATGCCTAAGTGGGTGTGCCCCAGTATATACTGTATATATAATAAACAACACACTAACTACTAAGTAAAAGATGTTGGGTAGGAAAATCAGCAAATGTTAAAATAAAACTATTTGTTAACAGTTTAAAGACATTGGTTGTTGATAATATACAGTACATTTGGGTTGTGGGGCGGCACGGTGGCTAAGTGGGTAGCACTGTCGCCTCACAGCAAGAAGGTCCTGGGTTCAATCCCCAGGTGGGGCGGTCCGAGTCCTTTCTGTGCAGAGTTTGCATGTTCTCCATGTGTCCGCGTGGATTTCCTCCCACAGTCCAAAAACATGCCACCAGGCTAACTGGAAACATTGAATTGTCCTATAGGTACCTGGCCACTAGATGCACAAACCAGTGCATTGTAGTGCCGGTCCCAAGCCCGGATGAATAGGGAGGGTCGTGTCAGGAAGGGCATCCGGTGTAAAACTGTGCCAAATCCCACCGGCGACCCCTGACGGGAAGAAGCCGGAATTGCTGACCCCGTAACCGAAAAACGGGACAAAGGCTGAGGAACAAGAAGAAGAATATACATTTGGGTTGTATGACATAATGACATAATTAATTTATTATTTAAAGAAATTGTTATCAAGGAACTGAAGTAATTTTCTTGCAAATAAGTACAATTTTTTTTAAATAAATTATTTGGTCTAGTGATGTATAAAGGTCTAACTTATACAGTTACAAGTAATTGTAGATCATAACTGTACTTTGGTTTGCTCAATTATTGATCGACACTCATGTCTTTGTTCAAGACTTTTATTATGTGTTTGTATATATTTATACATACTGAATAAAACGTAATTAAATATGAACACTACATAGCCTACAGATGCTGTACCAGCAGTTCAGCACTCAGTTACTCTGAACTGTTTACGAGTTCTATTTGATTCTGTACGGAGCCCTTAGTACGATTCTGAAACACGACATGAGAAACTCGAGCGCGTATCTTGTGTTGTAGCCTCAGCCGGCTACGCTGTTACACTAAACTCAGCGAGCGTTTCCGTCTTCAGACGTGGCGCCGGTACTTCATTCAGCAAACAGCCTGAGTCACGGAGCGCTGCCATACACTTTCACATAAGCTTCCAGGTCAGTGTGTAATGCGTTTTAACTGTAGATATAAACGTCTTAATTTTTTTTATTTAAACGAAGCACCGTAATGTCATGTTTTATTAGCTTGTAAGCGGCATTAGCTTGTTGTAGTTAGTTAGCCAGTTTGCTAGCCAAACAGCATTACCTCTCTGTATGAAGGTGCACTAATAGCTAGCATGTTAGCTCAGTAACTTTGGTAAAAACTATTCAACACAGAGTAAACTTTATATTAAACAAACCTGCAGCACGCTCTTGTGTACATGATTTTATCTACAAGTGCATAACAAATACCTTCAATACTTTAAAAGCTTTTGAGAAAATGTAGGGATGGGACGATATAAGCATTCTGTATCACGGTATTGTTGACTAGACTAAACAAGATTTCGGTATAGGTACGGTATAGTGACGTCACACCTGGCTGGACGCCATATCCCCTCAATTACTATTTCCCAAAATATACCTGCTTTAAGTTTAAAGTTCTCTCTCTATCATAAAAATGAAGTTTACAAACAGTGATATGTCACAGTCATACCCATAAATGTCTATAGAAACGTGGGCAGTAGTAGCCTAGAGGTAAATGTACTGGACTAGTAATCAGAAGGTCACTGGTTCAAGCCCCGCCACTGTTAAGCCCTTGAGCAATGCCCTTAATTAGGGTGGCCACATTCATAGTCACAAAAAGGAGGACGTCATACCAGGAACAGGGGGACATGATACTGCAACACACAGAATGAAACCATAACCCATATAAGTTTTTGACCAGTTTAAGCAAAAATTCTATAACAAATTACTGTTTTACTCACCAAATGTCGAGTCTACTTTTAATATTTAAGTCTGTTCCTCGCTGCCTCCATAAGTTCACTAATTGACTCAAGTAGAGGTGTATGCAGAACAGAGCGAGCGGGCGAAATTCAACCACCCAATCACAGACTAGCATTTAGAGGGCAGACCTTCTGCGACTGGCCAGTGGTGGGAGAGCATTTGTTTTGACATGTACCTGAGCCAGTGACGGATAATATATATATATTTTTTTTATTATTATTTTTATTTATTTATTAATTTTTACCCCTTTTTCTCCCCTTTTAGCGCATCCAATTGTTCAATTAGCATCGTGCTTCCTCTCTGTCTATGCCGAACCCTGCCCTGACGGAGGTGATTGAAGCTAACTTGTATCCCCTCCGAAACACGAGCAGCAGCCAGATGCATCTTTGCCACCCACACATTGACGAGTTTGGCGCCACCTAGCGTTGCATGCGGAGAGACACACCCTAAGGGCACCCTCTCCCATCTCTGTGTAAGCGCCTCCAATCAGCCGGCAGAGAACGCAATCGCATTCTGACAGAGAGACCCACATCCGGTTCTTTGTCCCACCCCCCACATGAGCAACCGGCCAATCGTTGCTCATATAGCCACTCAGCTTCGAACCGGTAAAGCAAGGCTGGATTCGATACGACGCTTCTCAGAATCCAGCCCTGGTTGCAGCGCGTTTCTTTTTACCGCTGCGCCACCTGAGCGGCATGACGGATAATATTGATAAAAAATTTAACCAGTTCACTCTAAAAGGAGGATTTTTAAGTGTCCGTCCTAGCGTTGCATGGGCGGAGGACTGGCAGTTGAAAAACCAGACTGTCCGACCTAAAGCCGGACGGCTGGCCACCCCACCCTTAATCCTTAATTGCTAAGACAGTATACTGTCACAGTACTGTAAGTCGCTTTGGATAAAAGCGTCTGCTAAATGCTGAACATGCAAATGGTACAAAGTTAATCAAGTATTTAAATGTCACAAGAGCCAGATTTAATTAAGCCAACTATGTTTCTGTTACAACTGCTAGTGTAGTTGTATTAGTTTTTTTCAACTTGATTATAAACAGTAGCCTTGACGGCAGTATGTGTTTTACTATAATTTATATAAATGCCTTCATATTAGTGGTACCTTCACACATATGCAAGTCACCCATGCTGTGGGCACTGATGTACCCAATACTGTGATAGATGTTGGCTTTTGGACATTTTGCTGTTGAAAGAACGATTGTCCTTGGCATGTAAAACCCAAAGACAAGCTGAAATGTCAATTAATTTGACCAAAGCACACATTTCCACTGACTTTCGGTCCATCTGAGATGAGCTCAGGACCACAGAATTCAGCTTTTCTGCATAGAATTGTTGTATAGTTTTTCTTTGCATAATAGACTTTTAGGTTGCATTTCTTGATGAAGTGCTGGACTGTGCACTTGATGAAGTGCAAAGTTGTGTTAGGTGTTTTTTTAAGTACTCTTAAGCCTATGTGGCTATATTTATCACAGTAGCATGACAGTTTCTCATTCAGTGCTGTCTGAAGACTTGCACATTCAACAGTGGTTTCCAGCCTTGACCTACACAGATTTCACCAGATGTCCTTACATTTTCACCATATAATGTGCAGTAGATGGTGCATCTTTTATTTCATCACTGTAATCACTGTATCCTGGTCATGGTGGGTCAATTTGGTTGCAAAGCATGAGTACCCCGGACACGGTACCAAACTATTGCAGGGCTAAATCTATGTTCTGTGCTGTCCAAATATATATTTTCTGGTGCAGTACAGTAATGTAAATATACACCCAAGCTAAACCACTGCTAATTATGCAAGTTGTAATGGTTTATTTTATTTAAAGCATTTATTAAGAGCCATGAATACAGATCAGACCAACAGCTGTATTGTACTAAATGATGTAATATATTGTTCATTGAACAAAATTGCCAGTTTATAGTTTAAATAAGCATTTACATTTGTAAATAAGAAAGTAGTGTTTAAATATATTTCAGTTTATGTCTAGTTTGTTTTCACTTGCTGTGTTTTTTATGCATTTTGTATCATTGGTATATTTCACAAGTGTCAACCTGAAATCACCAAATACCAAAACCTGTCAACCTACAAAAATCATAACCTGTTGAGACTTGTGTGTTATTGTAATGTTTGTATTGCTTCTTTTGTGTTTCAGTCTGTGCTGAGCCATGTTGAGGAAGGCTGCTCTGGTGGCTCTGATAGCCTTTGCATTAGGGTACCTCTATAACACAAACCCACAACTACAGGAGTCTGTGAGGCGTCTTGTTACCCAGGCTGTTCCACAGTTGCTGCACTCTATAGGCTATGAGACTAACACACCTAGTCTAGAAGAAACCATTTCTAGAGCCTGGGACACCCTTATCACTGCTCCTACAAAGCAGTGGGGTCGAATAGCAGTCGGGTGAGTTTTTGTGAGCTACCAGACTGATTTAAAAAAGTTGATCATTACATGATTTTCCCTGCTATTGGAAATTTAAGTCTGGTCAACTTGCTGTTATTTTATTTTTATTAACTGTTTTGTTCTGCTCAGGTTCATGGTGTGTTAAAATGACAATATGTTTTTTTAGCTTTCCTTCACTGGACAATGAAGTAAGGTATAGAAATATTAAAATTGGACCATTGGGCTTGTATTTAACTGTTGTAATTACATTAAACAATGTAGTCAATTTATCAGTAGACATGAGGGGAGGGGAGCTTTCAAACAAAACAATTTTTATCCATACTATACTGCTTCAGTCTTGTTAGGGGGATTAGAATACCTGCATTTACTTAAGTTCAGTTGTGTTTCATTTTAAATGTAATTGTAAATGCCATTAAACAAGTTATGTGACTTTCTATTAAAATAAGGCATATCACTTATGTAAAAATCGTGACCGGTTGTCAGTCAGCACAGTTAATCAACACAAATGTTCACAGACATTTAGGTGGTGTCTACTTTTGAGATAAGATTACATTTCTAAAAAACCTATTGAGTGTGGTATTGTTGTAGTAAGGAATTGGTTTCTTATCAATTGCTGATACTATGTTACATTATAACATATCTCTGACCTCGTTACCTCAGGGTAAATGCCTGTATTGACGTGGTGGTGTCCGGGGTCAGCTTGCTTCAGGCTTTGGGTATAGACCCAGGATCTGGCCATGACCATGATATACTACACTCCAAAGAAGACCTGAAAGAGACTTTTATTCACTTCATGGAGAGAGGTGCAGCTGCGGAACGATTCTTCTCAGATAAAGAGGTCTTCCAAAGGATTGCACGGGCTGCTGCTGAATATCCTGGTGCTCAGGTAGGGTGGCTTTTGTAGTCTTAACATTAGTGTTGCACCTTATTTTGGGGGCAATCAACAGTCTAGCCATCATATGTGTAGTAACAGTACAGCTGTATTGCAACTGCCCTATTGTTTGCAGACCTGCACAAGTATTACACAATTAGGTCATTCTGGTTTGTGCGCTGTCTGACACTGCCCTTACTTTGTTATAAGGTTGATGTACATCAACCCTTTTATCAGGTTCATCAGGTACAGTTCCACTATGAAACACAGGGCGCAAGGCAGGAATACCCTGGGCAGGGCTTTGGCTTCACCCCTCCAGACACATCCAATAATGCCTGGCCGGCTGACAGCACATGTTGTCGGCTAGCATAACAGACCGCTGCGCCACCCAAGTGTCTTTAAAACATATATACGTTTTAATACACAGTTACAATTTATCGACAGTATAAAACATACTAGTGGGGAAAAACAAGTGCAAAAGTCGTGGCATATTTTGTTTAATTTTTGTCTATAGTACATTTAGCAGATTTGAAAAAGAATACCATATTTAATGTTGTTTAAACTTTGTAACACTTTAAAAAATCAGAAAGGCCTGAAAATGTAACCAGGGGGATCATAAGTTCTTCAGAAGCCTGTAAAAAAACAGACATGTACAGACATGGTTAATTTGGAGACCAGTACAGAACATGCTGCCTCCCAAGAGATGGAAGTTCTAAATATTGAATGAAGTCCAATGAGGATTGAGTTTCTGTGTCAAATTTAAATTTGCCTGGTCGACAGTAATTAATACTTGTAGCCTTGGGCAAAGCTGCTGCTTTCTTGATTACATTTGTATTTGTATTTAATAATAGAAAGGCTGGCATACGAGTCCGGATTGGTTTGTAGGGGAATGTCAAAGTACTTTGCAAGAAGTTCTTTAAATGATAAAAGAGGTAAAGATCTTCAGTCTGCACTTTAAAACTTACCTTAAAGGTTTAGAGGAGCAAGTACAGACCCTTTGGTGTTCAAAACATGCCAGCACTGTGTATGAGGGTTATGTCATGCCAGAATGTGGAAACATTATCAGAAAGAGTGTTTGGAATACAATCTGCACATGGCTCTATAAAATGACCTCATATTTGTTGCCACTTTTTGAGCCAAAATAGACTCCACAAGGCATTAGAAAGAGTTCTGTGAAATGGTATCTGGTACCAGGGCATTGCCAGCAGGTCCTTCAACTTCTGTAAATTGTGAGGTGGATGGTCCTCCAGTGCATCCTGGTGTCATCTTTTCCCCAGGTAAACAATGCACATGTACCTGGCCGTCCATGGATTCATCAAACCTGTAGCCCTCCTTCATTGCTCTGATGTCAAAAGTCAAAAAGTGCTTTGACTGATCTGTGATTGAGCATCCCCATACACAGTAGTGTTTGATGCTTTGTGTGTTGTCGCATTACCCTCATCACCAGCATTAAAATTATCTCAGTGATCCTTCTGTTGATCTGGACATAATGGCCTTCATGTCCTCTGACATTAATGAGTATTGCTGCCCAACAGCCTGTTGGTGGATTGTGGTTTGTCCCTCTTTGGACCGCTGCCAGTGGGTACTCACCATGACTGCCTGTGAGCACCCCTTGCTAATTCAGAGATGGTTCATTCCAGTCGAATTTGGTCCATATCAAAGTCACTCAGGACGTTATGCTGATCTGCTGCATTTAACGCATGTACTACCATCAGCCCAACATTTAATTTATCCTTGACCCTCACATGTTGTAACAAAATAGGCATTACTATGCACATTTTTAATATATTGGTTTATCAGTGTATATGGCGTGGCAAAATGAACACTGGACTAAATGATTTTGAAAAGATAGCAGCTTAGACATAATGGCATTGAAAAATCACAATGTATAGTGTTTGTTGATACTTGCTTGTGACCACTGATTCTCTTTTGTAATGCTATAAGCGTCCTGTTTATGTGCTGTTTCTGTACAATGCATATATTTTATAATCAGCGGCTTCCTAATTTCTTAAATAAGGTCTACGTGGGAGGAAACGCTGCTCTGATTGGCCAGAAACTTGCTTCCTACCCTCAGCTCGTGGTGAGTTGGAGCCTTTTTGTTTTTTGCATCAGACGTCAATGTAAATATTTTTTTTATGTGAAAAAAATTAAAATGGGAAGAGGGCAAGTGCTTTTTACACTTACATTCATATGTTCAAAAAATTTTGTCAAGCACATTCTTTATATAAAGTTGTGCATATAAAAATACTGTTTTTACCATAGGTCCTCCTGTGTGGCCCTGTAGGACCTAAACTGCACGAATTATTGGATGAACAGATCGTTGTTCCTCCAGAATCACTTCAAGAGACTGATGAATACCACCTCATTCTGGAGTACAAGGCAGGTCAGGGTGGATTCCTCCATTTTTTACATCAATGACCAGATAAAAAAAAAGAGTTCTCACATTTTGTACCATTTTTATATTATATTTTTATATTGTGATATTAGTTTTTAATGGCCTTTATCTGGCTATAGTAAATGGTTTGTAGTTTCAATGGCACATGTAAACATGTATACCATGGTCATGGAAACTGCTTATTTGTTTATCAGTGCACTAGGCTGTATATACATGTTTGTCAGTGTTACTGTTCATAGACACAACACTATGAAATAATGAAATGTTCCCTTTTTATTTTATTTTTATCAGTCGCTTTATCCGTAGTCACCAATCCATCACAGGTCTTTAGCCCTATCACACAAAGCCAATCATGTATTTGTGGATGTCTGGCCTGGAACCTGGGTTGTCAGTCAGTAAAGTAATCTGTCAATTTATTTGTTCAGGGGAGCAGTGGGGATCTAGCCGGGCCCCTCAAGCCAGCCGTTTTATCTTCTCACATGATGTATCCAATGGTGAGATGAGCGCATTGGAGACATTCTTGGCCAGTTTGGAGGAGTTCAAGCCTGATTTGGTTGTGCTGTCTGGACTTCACATGATGGAAGGAATGGGCCGGGAGCTCTGGGAGGACAGACTCAAAGAGGTGTGCTGTGCATTTAATGCTAGGAAAGCAGGTTTAATTAAGTTGGCTGGCTTACTGATGCGTAAGCTTGTTTTGAGCTTTGTGCTGCTGAGCTTGAAGACAAGTTTATGTCTGTCTGAATGTAAGAGGACCATTTAATCTCTCCTCCTACAGTTTGTGCAAGCCATCTCAGACGTTCACAGCGAGGCACCCATCCATCTGGAGCTGGCCAGCATGACTGATAAAGATTACATGAGCAGCATCATGCAGGAGGTAAATGTGTAGGTTTAATAGAGATATTACTATTAATTATTACTATTAATTCAATTTCATAAACAGCATTATCCGGGTCAGGGCTGCAGTGGGTCTGGTTTCACCAGGAATCACTGTGCAACCCCTATCCAACAAAACAATCATGTCTGTGTAAACCCCCCTCCTTGCTGATAGCATTGGTGGTTAGCGTAATAGACCACTGTGCCACCCGAGTGCCATTCTATATACCAACTATAATATTTTTCTGAGATATTTTTGACAGCCTTATCACCTCTCTTGACATTTTCAGGTCATGTGAGAACCATTTGCACAGTGGTTCATTTATCACCTGTAGTTACTTACCTGTAGGGTAATAAGTCAAGTTTTTGTGTACACACCCCTAATACAAACAACCCTTGCACTTTAGTTCAGGATTAAGTAGCATTACTCCCCTAAGCACAAAGCAATCATAAACCTTCATGAAATCCTGGAAGAAGCACTTAGTACCTGCTACATTCCACGCATGTGTACCACATTCAGTATTATTTGCCCTCTCGTTAGCAGGTCATGCCCATGGTGAATTCTATTGGGCTAAACGAACAGGAGCTGCTCTTCCTGTCTCAGGCTGGAGAAGGCCCTCACTCTGACCTCCCTTCCTGGAATGGCGTTCCTGACGTGGGCCGTGTCTCCGACATCCTACTCTGGATCCTGCAGCAGTATGGTCACGCAGACCAGGATTCGGAGGCTCACCTGACCCGCATCCACTTCCACACTCTGGCCTATCATGTGCTGGCTACAGTGGACGGTCACTGGGGGAACCAGCGCGAAGCAGTAGCGGCTGGGGCACGCGTAGCCAGCGCGCAGGCTTGCGGATTACAGGCCGTGGATGTCGCTAAGGTAGGGCTAAAGGCTCCGCTCAGCTTCTACAGCTCTTTCTCCGAACCCAGAGAGAGCTTAGTGCTGGACCCGTCCAATCCGGTCACAGTTTGGCGAAGAGGAAACATCTCATTTTATCTCAGTCCTGTACTTGTGTGCAAACGCCCCCTGCGGACAGTAGGGCTTGGAGATGCCATCTCAGCCGAAGGACTGGTCTACTCTGAGATTGTGGCACAGCTGGACACAGAGTAAAACTGGACTCTGACATTGATGTATTTAGTCTCTGAGGTCCAATTTCAAATTTATAAAGCTTCCTTGTTTTTGATCTACTCTAAAACTGTTGCAAAGCCTCCAACCAGCTGGACGGTGAAAGCAGTGTAGTTATCTGCTGTAGTAGTGCTGCACTCAGTTTTTATTGTGAACAATGATGAGAATAGAGGAGGAGAGGATGTCTTTAAATGAAGACATCACACTCAGTGAAGTTTTCTTTTGTAGTCTGATTTATAAATATTATCAATGTATTGCACTGAGTAGATTTTTTCCCTCTACATGCTCTTGATTACTGCAGCACAATGTGAGTATCACCAGCAAAGACAACGCAATGCAGAAACCCTAAGCTGCTAGGAAATAAAAACACTAAGGTCACTCTTTTACAAATGCCTTAACATGAACTTTTAAACTAGAGGTTCAAGCTTGTGTCCATTAGGGATGGGAACAAGCACATGAGTGCTTTAAGATTTGCAAGGGTCAACAGAAAGCAGTCTTGACACATGCTAAAACTTTGTGGCAACGTCAGACACATTCCATATAATATTAAAGCATGAACAATGTATTTGAGCTTATGGCAGGAAAAAATGACATGCAAATATCTGTAGACCCATATAAGATACCAAAATGCATGTCAATGCTATGCTTATCTGTAACAGATAAAGCCTGTGTGTAAAACTAACTTTGTTGCTTCACGAATGTACTGCTGTGTAATTTCTAGGCAGCTAAGAATGCGGATAGATTTGCAAATGGGTGATTATGGATTTTACTTATTAACACACATTTGCACTCAACTTGGTGATATGTGAAAGATTATAACAAAATTTCTAATCATATTACACATTTTTATCATGTATATACACGTCTGACTTCTGTCTGCCCCACACAGACCTAAATATGTTTGAACCTGTGCCCTTCATTACTTTGTAACAAACTGAAGAGTCTGCATCTACAAACCCCATGTTGGGGCATTTTTTAAAATGCAGTAACAAAAATATCTGTGAATTGTTGAGTTGAAAGGGGAAGATTTTTAAGGTTTTCACTGAACAACTTAGTATTTTGTAAATATAAACAGAGTTAGATTTAATGAATGCAACAAACTCAAAACCAATTGGGACAGGGACATGTAAACCACCATGTTTGGTAACTGAGGATTCTAATTGTTGCAGTTATGCTTGATACAAGACTTCAGCTGCTCAACAGTCAATTTGTTGAGGAATGTTTGAAAATGATGTAACATGAATATCCTATAAACTTTTCACCTTTTTGCCCTTGTCCCAACTTTTTTATTTGAGTGTCTTGCTGTTATTTTTTTATAAAAAAAAAAAAAAATACAATTACAATTAGGTTGGTCAGTGAAAACATTTAAAAGCATTTTTTCAAATGTTTGTTGGTTAAATCATGATGCAAGAGAATAAACAAACCATAGATTCTTGTTGTTATTGTATTTTACTAAATGTCCCAACTTTTCTGATAGGGAGATAGAGTTTGTAACAGAGTGTGCACTTGGGAGAGTAATGCCACTTTATACAAAAGGTATTCAACTGAGTTAATATCAGGGCTCTCTGCATCCTCCAGACTGTTGCCACAAAGTTGTAAGCATATATTTTATTGTATATTTTATATACAGTTGCAATCAGAACCCCCTTAAAATATTCAACCCCCCTTAAAAATATCTGTATAAAATTGAATGAAAATATACAACATAAGGTCTCCGTAAACAGGGAAAGAACATTTACTGAAACATACAAGCAATTTTGAGAACCAATTTTGAGAAATGCAAAAAAACATGTAGTTCTCTGGACAAATGTCCATGTGCACTATTATTCAACCTCCGTCTCAGTACTTGGTGGAACATTCTTTTACCTTGATAACATCTGAAAAAGGATTTCAGTAAGTGATGATAAGCTTCTAACACCTCTCTAGTGGAAACTTCACCAGTTCTTCTCGAGTAAAAGCTTCCAGCTCATTGAAGTTTGATGGCTTTGGTGTTGCAAATGCTTTCTTTAAACTGTGCCAGAAAAATTGCTGACACGTGTGGTCAAATAGATCCAGTATGGATTTATCACTCTATAGTACTGTTCCCAAACCTCAGCAGGGCATATTCCAGTTGACCCTTCCTGTGCTTCTTGGGGAACAGTGGTGTGAGTGGTTGTTAAGTGATAATCTTATGGTTGCCACTGACACATCTGTCCCATCCCTCATCAGGTCATCCTTTTACCCTACAACCTGGCAGGTTTGCTGCTTGGAACTTCCACACAATTGGTGTCCTTAGGTTCAAGGTCTTGGAGATCATGTAATACCCACTGCTCTTTCAGTGCAATTAAATTATCTCCTCTCAGCCTTTGTGACAACTTATTAGTTTTCAGCTTGGGCGCAACCTTGAACTCTTAAATCTATGGGTGATGTTTATACAGGGGTTGGACAAAATAACTGAAACACCTGGTTTTAGACCACAATAATTTATTAGTATGGTGTAGGGCCTCCTTTTCCGGCCAATACAGCGTCAATTCATCTTGGAAAGGACATATACAAGTCCTGCACAGTGGTCAGAGGGATTTTAAGCCATTCTTCTTGCAGGATAGTGGCCAGGTCACTACGTGATGCTGGTGGAGGAAAACGTTTCCTGACTCGCTTCTCCAAAACACCCCAAAGTGGCTCAATAATATTTAGATCTGGTGACTGTGCAGGCCATGGGAGATGTTCAACTTCACTTTCATGTTCATCAAACCAATCTTTCACCAGTCTTGCTGTGTGTATTGGTGCATTGTCATCCTGATACACGGCACCGCCATTGGATGCACATGGTCCTCCAGAATGGTTCGGTAGTCCTTGGCAGTGACGCGCCCATCTAGCACAAGTATTGGGCCAAGGGAATGCCATGATATGGCAGCCCAAACCATCACTGATCCACCCCCATGCTTCACTCTGGGCATGCAACAGTCTGGGTGGTACGCTTCTTTGGGGCTTCTCCACACCGTAACTCTCCCGGATGTGGGGAAAACAGTAAAGGTGGACTCATCAGAGAACAATACATGTTTCACATTGTCCACAGCCCAAGATTTGCGCTCCTTGCACCATTGAAACCGACGTTTGGCATTGGCACGAGTGACCAAAGGTTTGGCTATAGCAGCCCGGCCGTGTATATTGACCCTGTGGAGCTCCCGACGGACAGTTCTGGTGGAAACAGGAGAGTCGAGGTGCACATTTAATTCTGCCGTGATTTGGGCAGCCGTGGTTTTATGTTTTTTTGGATACAATCCGGGTTAGCACCCGAACATCCCTTTCAGACAGCTTCCTCTTGCGTCCACAGTTAATCCTGTTGGATGTGGTTTGTCCTTCTTGGTGGTATGCTGACATTACCCTGGATACCGTGGCTCTTGATACATCACAAAGACTTGCTGTCTTGGTCACAGATGCGCCAGCAAGACGTGCACCAACAATTTGTCCTCTTTTGAACTCTGGTATGTCACCCATAATGTTGTGTGCATTGCAATATTTTGAGCAAAACTGTGCTCTTACCCTGCTAATTGAACCTTCACACTCTGCTCTTACTGGTGCAATGTGCAATTAATGAAGATTGGCCACCAGACTGGTCCAATTTAGCCATGAAACCTCCCACACTAAAATGACAGGTGTTTCAGTTATTTTGTCCAACCCCTGTATAACACATCACAGATAAAGCAGATAAAGCATTGTTATTGAGTTCACAGTGGTTTCATCATGTTGTAACCCAACTTTAGGTCATACAGACTACCGGTAGGTTTTAAGATCAGTAATATTATGTAGAGGTTGAATAATTGTGACATGGCAGTGTACACAAAATACATCATCATTAATTTTCTTTGTTTATTTTTAATGTGCTGTTTCAAAAAAAATCTAGCTCCGCAGAAAGGCTTAGAATTATAAATCATTGATTTCTTTGGGGGGCTGAATATTTTCTATTGCAAGTGATTGTGGCTAAAACACCTGAACTCAGTCATTGGAAAGGGTAATTAAAATAAATTAGTAATTGAGAGGTCAACGCCCATCCCTAATGTCCACAGCTGTTGGCTGCTTAACTGCCCCAAACTTCTCATATGTCCAATTATGAACGTACAGTAGTACTGTTACATTTTTGTTACTGAAGTGTTGTACTGTAACTGGCATAGTAAGTAGTAATACACATAATAGAAAGAAGGGTTAAACAAGACTAAACAACAAGTTTAGTCTTCTATTGGCACCAACACTCACACTTGTGAAAAGTTGATGCATTGTTTCATTAGTTTATTTACACATTATGTCATTAGTTGATTTAGTCACACACTTGAGTAAACATCGTCACCTCCTTTCCCACCCAATATCTATTCACATCAGACTTAAAGAAAGGCCTGGGTCTAACTTTGTGCTAATTATGGTGGAATTTTGAACTATGTGATTTTGAAGCTACAGCATTAATCAAACAGTTGGTAATTTGACATTAACATCCTTAAGGTGCACGTGTTAAACTTGGATCTATAAATGTGAAAACTGCACTAAAGTGTCTAGGATATTCAAACATATGTTCCGCATGATATGATGCAAAGGTTCCATGCTTATTTTTTGTTTGCTTTTTATTTTTTTGAGAAAGGTGCAGTCTGTTGTTTCTGTTACTCCATGATTTACTTCTTGAATAGTGACGTTTGTACTGTATTTTCTCTGATCCTTCATGACTCCATTTTAAGGCAGCAGAGACTATTCTTAAGGGAAAATGTTTGCACAAATGTGACATTATGCAAAGTCTTAAATATTAAAAGGGTGTTTAAGAGGTGAAAACATTAACAGGAATATTTAGCTTAGGGTAACTCAAGTGTCTTAATGATAATTTTATAACAATAAAATGTTTCTGTTGATCCAGCTGATGCATTGCTGCTGTTTGCTTCCAGAATTTTTTATTTTGAGCAAAACAGCTTTTCAGTTACATTCATTGCAGTCTGTGCAGAGCTTGTTTATTTGTAGCTAGGTCACATACAGAAGCTGATCTTTAACATTAATGTAATGCGTTCGATGATCCTAAAGGACCTAAGTTAAGAAATATGAATTGCAGATGCTTTCAAATAGTTGTACATTATGATACAATTAAGCTAATACTATTCCACCATGTTTTGTGGAGAATGTATTTCTTATTCAGTGTTTTACCACTGCTTTATATTGGTCAGGATTGTAGTCCGGTTTCCCCTGAATCACTGGGAGCCAATCTATTGTGGGGCTCCCCCAAATACACACACACACACAGCCCCCACAACAGCCAATCACATCTGTATGTAGATGCCTGGCCGGCCAGCAGCACTGCTGGGGATTCTAGAACTCGGCGGTAGTGGGCTAGCGCAGTTTACCTGAGGCCCTGTGATGGATAGGCATCCTGTATGGGGTGTGTTACTACATTGCACCCAGTGATTCTGAGGGAACCAGACCCACCACAAGCCTGTCCAGGAGAAAGCAGTGGTAAAACAGGTAAATGAAAACAACACAGTACAAACTACAATCTACTTATATGTGTAGGGTTTATTCCTGAGCATTGCAGATTGTAGCATGTTTGCTTCTTTCCTGGTCATCTTTGAATTGATCACATGACCTGGTGACTTTAATAATAACCCTGCTTATTAGTGAGTGCATGGCAGACTATCCAGCTTGGCACCCAAGCTATAGGTGCGAGACCTAACTTAATATGTCTATCAAAATAAAATGTAGTACATTAAAAACACACACTCACTCTACAAAGCTTTTGTTGTAGAAAGCAGCAACACTACTCGACCACTGCTCTGGGTTTGCTCTTTTTCTTCTCCTTGGCTTTGGAAGATTCTGCTGATTCATCACCATTATCTTCAGCCTCTCCTGAAGGCTCAGAGAGGGATGATGGTGCATTCTTTACATCCGGTTCTACATGGGAATTGTAAAAGGTTAGAACAGAAAGGATATGCAACTAAGCAAAACATGAAAGCTGCTTTTTATTGTACTATCTGAGTAGAATAGTAGAAGTAGAATAGTATTTTTTTTATTCTCTTAAGTTTCTTTATTAAAGTATTAAACACTGCACTGTATTTTGGCGATGAGCTAATGTGGGTATTCTGGTCATGGATATAATAGCATTTACAACCATCAATCTTCACTTTTTTTTACTCAAAACTTTGTCAAAGCCTCTTTGGTAGCAATTCCAGCTCATTTTGGATACATCTCTACAAGCTTTGCACATCTGGATTGAGGCAGTTTATCCCATTTTCATGGCAGAGCCTCCTAAGCTCTGTCAGGTTGGATAGTGAGCATCTTCAGTTCTCTCCACATATGTTCAAGTATGAGTTCTGGCTGGGCCACTCGGGGACATTCAGAGATTTGACCCAAAGCCACTCCAATGCTGAGGGCTGTATGATTCAGGTCATTGTTTTGTTGAAAGGTGACCTGAATTGTACCCCAGTCCTAAAAAGTTTTTTGGGGGGATGTTCTTGTTTTTGGCTGCATTATTTTTTATCCCTCAATTCTGACAAGTCTCCCTGTCCATGCCACTGAGAAGCACCCCATAGCATGATGCTGCCACCATGTTTCACTGTTTATCACCAAACATAAAGAAGTACTGCAAAGCACAAGCACTGATACTGGAATGGCTTTGTCCCTGATTGGCCTAGTCGAAGCCCAGACTGATTTTTTTTTTTTTATCAATTATCTTTTACATCCATTGAATATCAAATCCAAAACACATTAATGTATGCAACGGTCAAGAGGACTGAATATCTTATAAATGCACTGTAATTTCGATATCATCATGCATTCCTACATCAGTGTGGGTGTCTTTTGCTCTACATTTGTAACTGAATAAATTGGCTGAATGCAGTGGCACTGTGTAATTAGCAGTGTGGGTGGCAAAAGTGACAAGTTACAGTCAAATCTGTTTGCCATGCAATGTCAAGGCCATACTCCAAACAGCACTCATTCTAGTGCACACTTTGTTAACGTTATCAAGACTCAAAATCCACCAAGTCTGTAAAGTCTGTAGCAACACCATCTGTGTGTTATCGGCCACAGGTTGGACAAGTATTGGTGGTGATCCGGCTCTGCTTAAATAGATTTGGGATTGTGCAAGCAGCAGCAGATTCACAAACGAAAACTAGAAATGACTAGATTCAGGTAAAAACCTGATCCAGGAAAAACCTTGATTTTATCATGTCTTGTGATAAGTAAGTTTGTTACACCCCTTTGCTAAATCAGTTTTATTATTTATCATTAATATGAATATTACAACTACATTGTTAATAATCCATATAATAAACTGAACTCTCAAATAACTTGAATAAAAACATTATATTCAAAACAACTGAGCCATATGCACATTAAAATAGCAACATCTGTGTTATAGTTCTGAATTGGTGTACCTGCAGCCAGCTGCATAGTCTTGCTGTAGCCAGCAGCAGAAGACATTGCCTGACCCAGAGCCTGATTGGAGCCCAGGGGCTGCTGGGAGGAGGACGGCTTACTGGAAGAGGACCGCTGGCTGATCTTGGATTCTTTGCTCTGTTTGGACCAGGTCAAATTCTCACCAGTTTGAAGGGCTGCACCCATTTTCTGAGCCATTTCAATGAGCTGAAAGAGAAAGTGGTTTCCTTAAAAGCAGTGATAAGTCAGTAATACAGAGTGCTACTCAGTTCTAATGGTAAGAACATGAAAACATATGTGTACATACCACAGCTTGTGTGTTTTATATATAAAGTAGTTGATAAGTTTAAGATTAGATTAGAGGGATCTTTAAAAAGTCTCTTTTATATTTTGGTTGGAAACGGTGAGGGTGGGAGGAGTAGTAATTAGTCGTTTCTGAGACACAGAGAGCTTATAGTCCGGATTTAGCGCCATCTGATTTCCACCTTTTTGAACGCTCAAAGAAGCTTTATGGGGAAGGAGATTTTCATGTGATGATGTGAACGCAGAAGTACATCAGTGGCTACACGCTCAACAAAAACATTTTTGCTGATGGCATTAAAAAGTTGCTGTCTGTTGTTTGGGTACATTTTTCCTACTGTATCAATTATTTTAGCACTGAATTTGTACAACAGGCCTATACATAAATCTATTGATACCACCTGCTCTTTGCAAGAGATACTAGACTACATAACTATCTAGGCTATAACAATAGTTCCAGGACAGAGAACACTGCAGCACTGTACAAACCCCTGGCTTGGTGTATATTTTTACTTATGTATTTAATGCTTTCCATATTAGCATTTGAGAATGACATTTTAATGTCAGTGCATAAATCTCATATAATGTGTATTCGTATAATGCAGTTGTACCTCTGGGTCAAAATCAACTTTGCTGTTGCTCTCTATCAGCATGTTGACTTTTTTCTCCATTTCTTGATACTGCTGCAGTGATGCCTTCTTGTCTCCCTGATTATACAGCAACACAGCAAAATTTAGATTCACCAGAGGGTTAGACCTGTGAGAGAGTGGAGAGAGCTGTGCTCAGTCATGTTACACTAGCCTGGTAGAGGACCTTGAAAGGTTGCTGTAATTGTTTAGAAAGTTTAGAAGACATACTCATCCAGATGAACAGCTTGTTCGTACGCCCTGCGTGCGTTGTCTGCGTCATCCAAATTGGTCAGGGCAACTGTCAAATAACACATAAGGAATGTTCATTAAAGCAAAAACAAACAACAACAAAAGCAGAACTCATTTAGGAAGGAACATTACAACTGGCTAGTATTTTGCAATTATTGAACAAATAATGACCATAATAAAGCAGGATCTTAATTACTAAGCTTAATTCATTACCACCACTTCATCTTGGTCAGGGTTGCGGTAGGTCTGGCTTCCCTGGAATCATTGGGCTTAATGCAGTAACACACCCAGGCCAGGACGCCAATCAGCACCCCCGTCCCTAGACTTAGGCAATCGTGTCTGTATGTTGACGCCCAATGGGCTGATAGCACCACTGGGTATTCAAACCCAGCCTGGATCAAAGTCGTAGTAGGCCCACGTAATTTACGCCAATCCCCACCCCCGTCCCCAGACTTAGGCAATCGTGTCTGTATGTTGATGCCCAACTGGCTGATAGCACTGCTGGGTATTCTAACCCAGCCTGGATCATTTGATTATTAGGATTTTAACGTCATGTTTTACACACTTTTGATACATTCATGACAGGATGGGTAGTTACTGGTTGCACAAGATTCATCAGTTCTAGTTTGATGTCAAACAATTTAGTATCTCCAATTCACCTCACTTGTATGTCATTGGACAGTGGGAGGAAACCGGAGATTCCAGAGGAAACCCACGCAGACATGGGGAGAACATGCAAACTCCACACAGAAAGGACCCAGACAGCTCCACCTGAGAATCGAACCCAGGATATTCTTGCTGTGAGGCGACAGTGTTACGCACCGAGCCACCGTGCTGCCCAATCAGCCTGGATTAAATTGGTAGTAGGCTAGCGTAGTTTAAAAAATCATGCCTGCTTGCCAAATATTTTTCTATGTAACCCATACAACAATAAACAACTAATGAAAAGCTGCTAGCTTGATTTTATTTATTTTAATAAGTGAAAATGCTAGGAAAACTAACATCTGACTAGGTCTGGTAGCACCACTGGTGTCATCATTACACTACAAGCAGTTCTAGAATATTCACAGAGCTGTAGAATTGAAAGCATCCACTAAGGACAAATGCAGGAGAGAATGCAGGAGGTGTTGTAATACCTGCCAGCAGCATGTACAGCTCCCCCATACGCGGCTGCAGATTAACAGCAGCACTGAGGAAGTGGAAAGCTGAGGCATACTGCTGCATGGTAAGGTGAACCAAACCCAGATTATACAGAATCTTCCAGTCAAATGGGGATAGGTAGTTTGCTCTCTTCAGACAGCTTATAGCCTATAACAACAACAAAAGATTTAGGAGGAGGGACAACACTGTGGCATGTTAAATAATTACTGACGCATACAAAAGTCTCTGAAACTTACAGCTACGTATTTTTTTTTGCCAAAGAAGCACATGCCGATGTTGTTCCAGAGAGGGGGACTCTCAGGAACAGCAAATGCTGCCACTCGATACTTATTCATGGCTACGTCGAAATCGCCATGCGTCTGCATCATGCTGCCTGCTGCCAGGATAGCCTGATGAAACCACACACACACACACACACACACACACACACACACTTAATATGTTACGAAGAACTTGATTGTAGAAATTTTAAATTGAACTTTTCCTACCTTGTAATTGTTTGGATCATAAGTCAGTGCATTCCCAAGGTGTTCAAAGGCTCTCTGATATTTGCCAATCTGAGAAAATAATACATTATTAATGTAAATAATGAAGAGTAGAAAATAAAAGGTTTCAGGTACGTATTCAAACTGACCTGCATGTACAAAAGTCCCAGTGTGGTAAGCATCTCTGTGTTCTCCGGGGAAAACCTACACAAAAAACACAACTGCTTAATGCTACTGTACAGTATTCTAAACACACAATTCACAGCTGGGTTAGAATTAAATAAAGGAACCTGGATTGATGAATGGGGAAACACAATGAGTGAAGAGGTTTCTAGACATGTGTAGAATTATGAAATGCCAGCTTGGACACAAATCAGTGTTCATTCAGGGCTCGAAAAACGGCTCGATGGCTATTTGTAAACTGTTCAAAGACGTGATCTGAGAGGCTTGCTGATCCTTCACAGACTCCTGAAAAAAATTTAGCATACTAAATATTTCACCTTGTCAGTGACTCTATGTCCTATCTCCAACTCTCTCTGCATAACAGAATCCCTGCTGGCCGCATGTCCTAATCTACTTCTTAACCCACAGTCTTTTCCCCCTTGTTTTTGCTGCATATCAGTGCACAAACAACTCAGATAATTTCTTAGAAGGAAAAAAAAACCCTGTCCTATTGCGTCATCCCCCTTGTCACTTCACGTGTGCGTTTTCATGACAAAACGTAGTTTGGGAGACCAGACAGACTAGTTGCCGATTCCTCCTGGTGAAAGACTGTGATCAGTCATGCAGTGTGCAAAGCACAGGGACCTTGACTAATCTGTAGCCACAAAGTTAGTAATACAGTTTACTTGAAATAATTGGTTTTGTATACATGTTATCAATAAGTGTAGCTGAAACACCTCAACTCTTAGAAGGCTTGTCTATGTGATCAGACAAGATGCCCATGTCTAGAAACTTTGTGTGCAGGGCAGGAGGTTTGATGTCATAAATAACACTATAGAAAACAATCACTGCCAGGAAATCTTCAGATATTTTACTGTTAAGTAAACAGTCCTTTAAATGGTGGTTACCAATAGTACCGGTGTTGTACCGATGGACAGAACTCCTTACTGTTTTAATAAGCACTCTAGGCTTTATTTAGTTCCTTTCAGGAAATTCAGAGAAGCATGGACCAGGCTGTAGTGCCTTTCTTCAGCTGTAAATAAGGACTTCTAGGTTTAACCTGTGTTCAGACAGTCTAATAGTTAAGGTCAGAGTGAAACTCTATTTGACCAGTATCTGTGACCTATATCTTATCTCATTCATATTTTACTTACAGCTTCTGGAGTACAGATCTATCTTCAATTTCTCACTGCAAAAATGAGAGACGAGGCTCTGAGGTATCTTGCTTCAAGAGATGACAGCGCAGAGCTTATTAAAGCAAGTCGATATTACTTATTCATCCGCTCTACAGGGGGGCAGCACTAATGATGAAGACACACACTGAGTTCGGTGCAGTTCCTGTGTCCTCGTGTGTTTACTTTCCCAGCATTTCTCTAGTATCTGAGCCTAAGCAAATACTATTTTATGCATTATTTCCTTTTTAAGCTACAGTAAGAGCAGACTTAACACTGCTAATGAAACTGGGCTCACAAGTAGAAAAATATTACCGATCCCGAAGGTGTTACTCTGAGTACTTTGGGTCAATTAAAAGAAAAGTGAGCCATAAAAAAGTTTGTTAAAAGTGCTGAAAAACAAAGAGATTTAACAGTTTTGTACTAATTTAGCAAATATGATTAATTACATGTTATTTGTTTTTAATTCCAGGATGCCATTCTGCCTCAAGGATTATTTAGTGGTGCCACTGAATCTCTTGGGGCATCTGAAGTTACTTTTAATAAAAAATGGACAGTGTGTACAGTCAAACAATTCTAAATACAACTTTAATCGTGTGCAGAACCAGAGAAATAAGGCTTGGATTTAGGAAATACTTTGCCAATAGAAGAAAATAAATCTTACTCCACTGCAGTCTTGTAGATATCTATAGCCTTTTCAGTGTGTCCCTCTAACAGGTAGATTTTTCCGAGCATCATGTAGGTCATGTCATGCTTGTTCAAATGTAGTGCCATGTTTAGATGCTCCTCAGCCTACAGTTAAATAAAAAGAACCAAACCTCCAATCAGATAGAATGTACATAAAATATAAAAAAAATACTTTTGTAACAATTCTTACTAGTATACCACCAATACTGTAAATACTATATTAAAATATGGCAGATTACAATTATGTACAGTACGGAAAAAAGTCCTAGACATGTGGACTGCAATGTAAAAATGCACAAGTATCTATACTTTGATATCCTCAAGGATTAATGAATCCAACATTCAAAAACCAGGTGGGAAAAATAATTAACATGTTAATGGGAGAAAAATGTTAATTTACACTAGAAGTACTAATACATAATCAATTACTACATATAATGTGTAGATATGCTTAGGGCATGATTGCCAGTAGTCATATTTCAATATTCCAAGAATACTGCTACAATAGAATAGCAGTATAGAATGTTACTGGATGTGTACGTGGTGTACATTATAAGCAGCGTGTCAACTGCATGTTTATAGAGAACTTTCGGCACACTCTTCTTTAGATTGCTTATGCACAACTGTCCTAAGAGCCTGCTACAGCATTTCACTGTGATTGAGGTCTAGACTTGGCCATCTCAACATGTCTTTTTTAGCCTTTGAGATGTCCATTTGCTGGTGTGCTTGCCCTGTTTTATGACCCAATTTTGGCCCAACTTAAGCTGCTTTATCAACTGGATAATATACAAAGTGTTTTAATATGCTACATACAAATTCTCATTTTTCAAATACAAGCAATATACAATTGACATTCTGTAATATTTTGGCTATCGAGTACTTTTGCACAGTACTGCATCTTTTATGGCAGGCAGGGAAGTTATAACTTACATTCTTGAAGTCCTTTGTGTACATATAGCAAACACCAAGATTGTGGCTGATCTCCTGTAAATCAGGTTGAAATGTCAGGTAATATACCTAGGAGTGCATGCTTGCCATAAGAGTTCAACATTACATGCTTGGATAACAGAAGGCTTTTTACCCAGTCTTTCTGATTAAGACGAGCTGCCTGATTGTAAACTTCAATGGCAGCCTTGTGCTTTCCTAGGAGAAAACTAAATACAAAAAAAGAACACACTTTACATGTTTTTCAAATTATTTACAATCATTAACTGAAGGGCACAAATGCTTGGATGCTGGGTGTTACGTAAACCGAGCCATGAGGGAAGGCAACCTTAGTGCTGATACCAAGTCCGGATAAATAGGATTAGGAGGATTGCATCAGAAAGGGCATGAAAAGTTCGCCAAATCAAATATGCGGTCGAATGAAATACTGTGAAGACCCCTAAAGGGAGCACTCAAAAGGAATCATCCATTTGTTAATATGAAAGGCATGAAATTAAGTATGGAAGTATTTTAAAAATTAGAACATGGTGCAACAAACTGATTATATTGAATGGGCAAAATATACTATATAGAATCTTTAATATACGTATATTCATATCCTGTATGCAATTAATGGCAGCAGTTTAACAGTGCATTTTCACTTTTTATACAATAGCTCATAGCTAAAAGAGATCCTAACTATCAAATGTGCACTTACTATTTGTTCATTTGGTTTTGGTATTTGCGCCTCCTCTATGATGGGTCTATCTTAAGGATTTGTAAATGAATGCTGAAAAAGTTTTCTGCTGGCTTTAATTTTTATGCCATGCATGGTGATAGTAGGGTAATATAATTACATGGTAAATGCGTTACTACAATGATGATAATATAGTGGAAAAAAGGAAAATATAAAGTACAGCCATCATTAAAAATTCCAGATCCTTGGAGTCCCACCAGAATCACATTATACGTTAACTTATATATTCCTTCTAATGGACTTTCACTGAATACAGTATGAAAGGATACACAGAAACTCTGAGTGTTAAGAAATCTTTAGATATTCATACAAAGACAGGTCACTAAACAGAGAAAGATATGGATTCTGTATTAACTCAATGCTTACAGGGAGCGGGCAACTTGTTTGAGGTTGTCTGAGCTGGTGGGGTTGAGGATGGCGCAACTCTGGAATAACTCTAAAGACTGCTGAATCTTCCCCTCCAAACGAAGGATCATTGCTACACTCACATGATCACATGAGAGAGAACAGAGAAACAAATGTAAAACTCCTGTCTTTAGACATTGTCACATATTAAGGTCAGCTCGACCATTAAAACCTTATTAGTAGCAAGGAAGCAATGAATGCACTGACCTTGAACGTATATAGCATATTCACACATGCCCTGAGTCTCCTGCAGCTGCTCTTTTATGATGGCCTGAGAAGATATCAAGTGAATCACTAATATAAAAAAATATGCAAAAGCAATCTCAATTTCAACTCATCATTTTCAAACAGATTAGGATCTACAGAAAAAGAAACACCCCCAAGCAGTTCTGCTCTAACCTTGCAGGTCTCATAGTCTTTTCGGATGTAGTGCAGATGAATAAGCCAGTTCCTCCTCTCTAATATAGGAAGCTCTGGAGCTAAGACAGAAACACACATACACAAACTGACCGATAACTCTTTATAATGCCTCATGACAAATGTATGTGTAAATAGCCAGCAGCTAGAAAACACACTGTTACGCATCCAGCCGTTCAAAGGTAAAATGTGTTTTCAAAAGTGAAATGCTTCATAGTCAAACGTTATAAGGCAATGAACAACTTGCACATATCATTTTTTTGTTTTTCAAATATAATTTATGTAGGAAACAGCATAATACTGTGTGTATCATTCCTCTTTTACAGGGCAGAAATACACCCTGAATTCACTGCAGGGCAAAACCCACTCACATTTACTCACTGATACAAAGGGCAGCCAAGTTAGAGCAGCCAATCTGTTCAGGGAGGAAAACCAGAGTACCCACACAGACACAGAAAGAAAGAAAACACATGTAAAACTTCCTTCAGACAGCAATCTGAGGCGAGGCCTGAACCCAGGACCTTTGAAACCACATCGGCTTCTGATTATGCCTAAACTAGTAATAAGTAGCTTAACATGGATAAAGACAATCATGTCTTATAAGCTGCATATGCCAAAGTGCTTTTACTCCTCATTGCAGTGAAACAAGTAAAGCCCCAATTCCCAAACCTAACAGGCACTACAACAAAACACGAACCCACAGTGACGGGGTTGCATCTGCATATCAGAGCTCTATTCATAGACTTTTACGACACTGTAATACTGTAAGGAAAATCATGGAGAAAAACACGCCAACAGTACCATCCACAGGATCAAATGGTGAAGGACAGGCTGAGAAAGAGGCTGGTTGTAACATATTTTAAAGACAGTAGTAAGGTGCAAAATACATGATGCTGAACCACTTTTAATAGATACTGACCACTGCAGACCAGGAACACCCCAGAAGCGCTGCAGTTTTGGAGATGCTCTGACCCAGTTGTCTAGCAATCACAATTTGGCCCTTGTCAAACTCACTCCAGTCCTTACACCTGCCCATTTTTCCTGCTTCTTACACATCAAATTTGAGGATAAAATGTTCACTTGCTGCATAATATATCCCACCCACTAACAGACACATACCTTTTTTAGGGCGAGCCTTCTTAGGATCAGTGGCCACAGGAAGCGGGGCATCCTAAAATCAACAATAACAACAGAAAATTCAACATGTTACAAAAGGTTATCGATAAATATCACCTACATTTTTTCAACCTTAATTCAATTTTTCCATGTTTTATGATCAAATGTAAATGCAATAAAGTTCTTTTAGGACCTGAGTGTCAATGATGTCAGTCTCTGACACTAGAATTAAAATGAAAATATATACATGTATATATAACATGTAAATTAATGGCTATAGCTCATTTCATTTTCATCAACTGCTTCACTGTTGTCCAGGTCATGGCTGGTCCAGTTTCACAGAGAAACACTGAGTGCAAAGTAGAAACAACCTGGACAAGGCGCCAATCCATCGCAGACATTTGGCCTTCGCCCCTGGAAACCCGGATCTCAGCTGTGGTGGGCTAAAAATGGTGATAGACTACTGCGCCACCTGAGTGCCTATATGGCTGTAGTATTTAGGCAAACTGGGATTTTCTTTTTAGAATCCTGGGCATTTGGTGGCCAGACCGGGTTTGATATCAAGCAAAGCAATATAGCTTAATACTAAAAGCTATGATAATTAAATTGGAAACAGAAAAAAGAGCATCAGTAAACTCTAATGTTCATTTAGATTTTACACACCAAAATAACTTAAACCAAACTGTTGAATGTTGATACTGAATAAAACAAACAATGTTTAAGATCCAGACAATTAGTTCTGTTTGGTTTTTATTTGTGCCATTGATGTTGCACACGCCACATTTCATGTTTTTCTTTTTTCCAGTGTGTTAAATTCAACAAATTAACATTTATTCATTCAAGGTCTGTTTACCACGCTTTATCCTATTCATGGGTATGATTCATTGGGCAAAAGGTGAGAAACACCCTGGACAGGTCGCCAGTACATCACAGGGCACACACAAACACACACACAGCAATTTTAGTGTCTCCAGTTAACCTGACTGCATGGCTTTGGGCAGTGGGAGGAAACCAGAGTATCAGGAGGAAACCCACACAGACACAGGGAGAACATGCAAACTTCACACAAAAAGGACCGGGACCACCACACCTGGGAATTGAACCCAGGACCTTCTTGCTGTGATGTGACAAATGAACAGCAATTGTGCAATTAATGTGCAGAAGTGTAATTCTTGTAGAAACTTTTTACAGGGGTGTTTAAGGGTACTGTTTAAAAACGTACACATACAAAACTACTACTACTAGAATGTCTGTCAGTCAGTAGACAGACAGACAGACAGACAGACAGACAGATAAGTGTAGTTAGTTATCTGCCACTGGCTGTGTCTTAAGCCGCATACTACTCTACTAAGTAGTACGTCCAGTCAGTACTCCAGCAGTAGTTACGTTTCTAGTTTGGCATACTGTTTAGTACGTAGTATGTGGTTTAGGACACAGCCTACAATATTAACATCACCTTCACAAGTTAGGGTTAGCTTGCCACCGAACCAAGCACTGAAACCCTACAGAGCTGCAGTCTGCATCATACACAACATTCTATAATCGACGCTGAATTTACCAAACTGTTGCAGCACGGCGCAGCTAACAACTCTTAGCTCTGCGTTAGCAACGCTGCTAGTCAGTTATCTCTATAAATATCTGCTCCCTAAACCTTTTAGCATCCGTATTTGTACAGCAAGGTTTCAAACCAAACAATAATTCATATAATAAAATTCTTACCGCTTTAACTGTCTCCTCCTCATCAGCCATCCTTCATCCAGCAGACTAATACCACACACTTCCGGTCTCTAGCAGCGCCCTCAGACGCACAACAGTTACTATGGCAGCGCATGATAGCAAGCGTCAAGCCATGGTAAAAATCAGCAACCCTAGGCTCATGTTTAGCATTTCCACACTCATAACGAGTAACGAATTATAATATTATAATATTATAATATAATATATATAAGGCAAATATACCGGAGTAAAATTATACATCTTATTTAGTAACTTCAGTGTAATAAAATTAAAGGTTGACGGAAATTTAAATACTCAAGTACATATACTCAAGAAATACTTAAGTACTGAAACACAGTGTTATTACTTTGTTACATTACACCACTGAAACAAGTAACAAATTTGCATATGGCAAATGTCTCAGAGTAAAATTATACATCTTATTTAGTAAATGTAGTTGAGTAAAAGTAAAGGCTGACAGAAATTTAAATACTCAAGTAAAGTACATATACTCAAGAAATACTTAAGTACTGAAACACAGTATTATTACTTCATTACATTACACCACTGAAACGAGTAACAAATTTGCATATGGCAAATGTATCGGAGTAAAATTATACATCTTATTTAGTGGCGTAAAAGTAAAGGTTGACGGAAATTTTAATACTCAAGTAAAGTACAGATACTCCAAAAATACTTAAGTACTGAAACAAAGTATTATTACTTTGTTACATTACACCACTGGAACAAGTAACAAATTTGCATATGGCAAATGTCTCAGAGTAAAATTATACATCTTATTTAGTAAATGTAGTTGAGTAAAAGTAAAGGCTGACAGAAATTTAAATACTCAAGTAAAGTACATATACTCAAGAAATACTTAAGTACTGAAACACAGTATTATTACTTCATTACATTACACCACTGAAACGAGTAACAAATTTGCATATGGCAAATGTATCGGAGTAAAATTATACATCTTATTTAGTGGCGTAAAAGTAAAGGTTGACGGAAATTTAAATACTCAAGTAAAGTACAGATACTCCAAAAATACTTAAGTACTGAAACAAAGTATTATTACTTTGTTACATTACACCACTGGAACAAGTATCGAGTTTGCATACGGCAAATGTATCGAGTAAAATTATACATCTTATTTAGTAAATATAGTTGAGTAAAAGTAAAAGCTGATGGAAATGTAAAAACCCAAGTACAGATACTCTAAGAAATACTTAAGTACCGAAACAAAGTATTATTACTTTGTTACATTACACCACTGGAACAAGTAACAAATTTGCATACGGCAAATGTATCAGAGTAAAATCATACATCTTATTTAGTAAATGTAGTTGAGTAAAAGTAAAGGCTGACAGAAATTTAAATACTCAAGTAAAGTACATATACTCAAGAAATACTTAAGTACTCAAACAAAGTATTATTACTTTGTTACATTACACCACTGAAATGAGTAACGAATTTGCATACAGCAAATGTCTCAAAGTAAAATTATACATCTTATTTAGTAAATGTAGTGGAGTAAAAGTAAAGGCTGACAGACATTTAAAAACGCAAGTAAAGTACAGATACTCCAAAAATACTTAAGTACTGTACCAAAGTATTATTACTTCATTACATTACACCACTGAAACAAGTAACAAATTTGCATACGGCAAATGTCTCAAAGTAAAATTATACATCTTATTTAGTAAATGTAGTGGAGTAAAAGTAAAGGCTGATAAAAATTTAAAAACTCAAGTAAAGTACAGATACTCCAAAAAATACTCAAGTACTGTACTGTAATGAAGTATTACTTCATTACATTACACCACTGAAACGAGTAACAAATTTGCATATGGCAAATGTATCGGAGTAAAATTATACATCTTATTTAGTGGAGTAAAAGTAAAGGCTGACGGAAATTTAAATACTCAAGTAAAGTACAGATACTCCAAAAATACTTAAGTACTGAAACAAAGTATTATTACTTCGTTACATTACACCACTGAAACTAGTAACAAATTTGCGTATGACAAGTGTATCGGAGTAAAATTATACATTTTATTTAGTGGAGTAAAAATAAAGTTTGGCGGAAATTTAAAAACTCAAGTGAAGTACAGATACTCCAAAAGTACTTAAGTACTGTACCAAAGCACATATGTTTAGTCTTTCAGTCCATCTGAGATGAGCTTGGGCCAAAGTCGACAGCATTTCAAGTAGCATTTCTTGATGCAGTGGTGGAGTGTCTTAAGTGAGAATGGTTTTCCAAAGTATTTTACATTATTACTTTGTTACATTACACCACTGAAGTGAGTAACGAATTTGCATACGGCAAATGTCTCAGAATAAAATTATACATCTTATTTAGTAAATGTAGTGGAGTAAAAGTAAAGACTGATGGAAATGTAAAAACCCAAGTACAGATACTCAAAAAATACTTAAGTACTGTAACAAAGTATTATTACTTAGTTACATTACACCACTGATTTCTTTTAACATCAAATTTTAAGTTCATATGGTCAGCTTCAGTGCAAGGTCAGCTCCTGAAAGTCTTGAAAAAGTTGAAACAACATTCTTGTGTTAATGTTCCATTAATCAATGTTTTGTTTTGTTTGATTGAGGTGAACAGCTCTGTCCAACCAGTCGGTCGGAAATCTGCCAAAAGTGATCATACAATCCCTGTCAAAATTTGCCAATCATGCCGTGGGTATTAATGCACCACCCCATATCATAAGATGCTGGCTTTTGCATATTCCACTGACAACAATCTAGATGGCCCAGATTATGTCTGGTATGGAGAACTTGGTGTCTTGTTTGAAAACAAGCTGAAACATGGATTCATATACTCTTATAAACACATATGTTTAGTCTTTCAGTCCATCTGAGACGAGCTTGGGCCAAAGTCGACAGCATTTCAAGTAGCATTTCTTGATTCCTTGATTTTACATTCATCACAGTAGCATGACAGTAGCAGTAGTTTCTCATGAAATGCTGTCTGAGAGCTCAAGGGTCACGCATGTTCAACAGTGGTTTCAAACTTTGCCATGCACAGACTGAGATTTCCAGACATTTTTTTACATTATGTACAGTAGATGGTGAAAGATCTAAATGATTGCAAATGCTCTATTTTTCTCCACTACCCATCTACCCATCATTGCTTGTAAATACTGAGCCTTTGGTGTATCCTTTTTTATACCCAAACATGATTCCTTCACCTGTTACTAATTCACCTGCTTATTGTGAAACTTTTCAAAACTCCTTGATTATTCTATTAACGTTTTTGAACTTTTTTGAATATGTTACAGCCATCAAATTGTTTATATTTCCAAAATACAATCAATTGACAATAAGTCATTTCTTTAAGAACTTTAAGAAAATGAGCAAATCGTGGAAACAAAAGAGATTTAGTCATGCATGTCATTTAATTCCATTACAGATATACAGTACATATTTAGGTATACAAAATAAATGATTTACCAAACCTTTAATACCTTCTACCTGAAAAACTATCAGGGCCCTGTCAACTGACTCATTACCATCATGAGCATTTTTAAGCCTCCTCATAAGAATATGTTGTCAATTACAACTGGAACTACATATAACATGGCTCTCCAATGCAATAACCAAAAATGATCATCAATTACATTACAAGTGTTTTGGCTCAGGTTTACATTTCAGATCCAAACAGGAGCCTTTATAAACAAAGAGCTACCATTATTTGCAAAGGTTACAGTATTTGTTTTATTATTTAGACAATTTATAACACTTTGTTTTTGCAGTTTTTTACCTACAAGCAAAACAATACAGTGTTCTGATGCTGATAAAATAGATCTCACTGATGATTTGATTTTTCATTTCATCTAAGGGGATAACAACCTGAACCAGTCCAAAGTATGTCGTTGGTTGAGGCAAACAATAACATATGAACTAATTACTTATCTAAGCTACATTAGCACTCTGGACCAAGACATCAGGACAGAAACGAGGCACAATTCTTCAGCAGCAGTGGTTTAGCAATCTCAAGGAGGTCTAAGTTTGGATCCAGTGACCTTCCCAGTCCTTCCAGTACCATGATAGCAAACACAACGGAGGCAAAGTTACTCTCTAACTTTACCTGCAACAACCAAGACAGAAAGTACACAAGCATGTTTAGTAAAAATACATCTAATAGATTATCCTCTAATGTCATTTTCTAATTCCTATTTCATGGTTTGAGTTTCGTTTACAGCTGACATACTCAGCATTTTCTACAAAAATATATTACAAAAGTACTGTATATTATAATAGCCAATACTTAACTACCCAAAAACTCCAAAGTGTCATGCATAAATGTAATAATCAGTGACATGATCACATTTTTTTGTAGACCTAATTAAATACATTTTAAATATAGTAGGAGAGGTTCAAATGATTAATTTTTGTATTTTATGCAGTTGTTTGGTTCAACTGTCATAAAACTGAAAGCCAACTGCATCTACACCCTGGCAATCCACTTCCCTTTCACCATGTTCTTCAATGGTCAGGACCCCCACATGACCACTACAGAGCAGGTATTATTTAGGTGGAGGATGATTCTCAGCACTGCAGTGACACTGACATGGTGGTGGTGTGTTAGTGTGTGTTGTGCTGGTACGAGTGGATCAGCTCATGTCCACTCACTGTCCACTCTATTGGACACTCCTACCTAGTTGGTCCACCTTGTAGATGTAAAGTCAGAGACGATCGCTCATCTATTGCTGCTGTTTGAGTTGGTCATCTTCTAGACCTTCATCAGTGGTCACATGACGCTGCCCAAGGGGGTGCTGTTGGCTGGATATTTTTGGTTGGTGGACTATTCTCAATCCAGCAGTGACAGTGAGGTGTTTAAAAACTCCATCAGCGCTGCTGTGTCTTATGCACTCATACCAGCACAACACACACTAACACACCACCACCATGTCAGTGTCACTGCGGTGCTGAGATTGATCCACCACCTAAATAATACCTACTCTGGTCCTGGGAGAGTCCTGACCATTAAAGAACAGGGTGAAAGCAGGCTAAAAAAATAGTATGTAGAGAAACAGATGGACTACAGTCAGTAACTGTAGAACTACAAAGTGCTCCTATATGGTAAGTGGAGCTGATAAAAATGGACAGTGAGTGTAGAAACAAGGAGGTGGTCATAATGTTATGCCTAATCGGTGTATGCTGTTCGATTACTCCAGCCTTAATACTTTTGCTTGGTTTAACACCATGTTAACATCTATGGCTATTTACATGACAGACATCTGGTTCCCTAAAAACAGAGCCCTGACCTCAGTCTCACTAAACAACGGGAAAATCAACTGAGACCAACATACAAATGTTCTTTTGACTGAATGGGCACAAATTGTATAATTCGATTTATTACCTTTTTTTTTTTTTTTGCCATTTTCTCCCCCTTTAGCACGTCCAATTGTCCTCTCTGCCTATGTCGAACCCTGCCCTGACCGAGGAGATCGAAGCTAACCCACATCCCCTCCGACATATGAGCAGCAAGCCGTATGCATCTTGCCACCTACACATTAATGAGTGTTGTGCCACCTAGCGTTGCATGCGGAGAGACACACTCTAAGAGCACTCCTTCCTCATCTCTGTGTAGGCGCCTCCAATCAGCCAGCAGAGGTCGTAATTGCACCATTCTGACAGAGAGAGACCCACATCCGGCTCCTTGTCCTACCCCCCAACTGAACAACAGGCCAATCGTTGTTCATATTGCCACTCAGCCTCAAGCCGGTAAGGATTCTGGATTCGATACCATGTATTCGAAATCCAGCTCTGGTTGCAACGTGTGCTTTTTACCGCTGCGCAACCTAAGCGGCTGTTACCAATTGTTTTTTAAAATACGATGTCCAACATCGTCCAAATAATTACAAAATACTTATATAACAGGAAGTTGTAATTACTTGATCCCAATGGCTGTTTTCCAGTAGCTTTGGATGCTTTCCTACAGTAGCATTGACGTAATTGTGTTTTGAGTACTGGGCAGAAAAGACAAGGCATCTAGAGCCCATTTAAGGTAAATCTTTTTAGACTAATAAATTATCAATGCTTTTAAATAAAATGTAGCGACTACATGTGTGACCATTGTGATAAATCTGAGCATTGCAAAAATCAGAAAGTGACAGTAATTGGACACGATTCCTTTATACAAGTTTTTTTTTTTTTTTTGTCAAGTAAATTAAATGAAAGGGTGGCACAGTGGCTCAGGGGGTAGCACTGTTGCCTTACAGCAAGAAGGTCCTGGGTTTGATTCCAAGGTGGAGCGGTCTGGGTCCTTTCTGTGTGGAGTTTGCATGTTCTTCTCGTGTCTGCGTGGGTTTCCTGCAGGAGCTCCGGTCTCCTCCCACAGTCCAAAGACATGCAAGTGAGGTGAATTGGAGGTACCAAATTGTCCATGACTGTGTTTGACATTAGAAAAATTGAACTGATAAATCTTGTAACCAGTATTCACCTGTCCTGTCATGAGTGTTAAACATGGCATTAAAATCCTTATAATTAAATAAATGTATTATGTATTTATTATTAGGATTTTAACATCATGTTTTACACTTTGGTTACATTCATGACAGGACAGGTCATTACTGGTTACACAAGATTCATCAGTTCAAGTCTTTAATGTCAAACACAGTCATGGACAATTTTATAGCTCTAATCCTTGCATGTCTTGGACTGTGGGACAAAACTGGAGCTCTCGGAGGTAACCCACACAGACACAGCAAGAACATGCAAACTCCACACAGAAAGGACCCAGACCGCTCCACCTGGGAATCAAACCCAGGACCTTCTTGCAGTAAGGTGACAGTACTACCCATGGAGCCGTGCAGCCGCTCCTATGGTTAATAATGACAAATATGACAAATCTGATATAATCAGAAACAATCAGTTTGGTATACTGCAGCATGTGTTGTGCCATTGGCATCATGAAATCATTCTCATACCTTATGGTGGATGAGCAACCCAAAGACTCGAGACAGCAGTTCTGCTACATGAACCTTAATAGGATTAAAAAGCAAAGCAAGAATGAAGCATTTCAGATGTGATACGACGGGGTAATGAACAAATTTAAGCTCAGACAATATGCATTTACTGGTGTCTGCGCAGTATAGTACCTTGCCCAGAGAGAGTTTGTCACCGAGAGCATGATTCACCAGATCAGCCATTTCCTTTTTAAAGCGTGGCACATCCTGGCACTCATTGGCTCTGGCATGGTTCAAAATCAGCTCTGCCACATGTTCCCCCTAGCAGTGTAAAGCATGAATGCAAACATTAGAAGTACTACACAACATGCATGTTTACTCAGGTATATGACAGGTCAAACAGATCTTATAACACATCATTATTTGTGGTATCATTTGAATTCTGAAAAGGGTTTTAACGCCCAACATTCAGGCTGCAAAAAACATCCTACCAATGTGTAATCACTGCTGCACCTAAATCTTCTTTTACACTGTTCATTAGAACAGAATAACCAATATTAATAAAAGACATAACATCATGCTCCTGTATTTAGTGGTCGCCATAGCTGATCATTATGGTCCACATACCTGATTTGGCACAGTTTTTACACCAAATTCCCTTCCTAAAGCAACCCTCCTTGTTTTGTCCGGGCTTGGAACCTACACTGAGAGTGCACTGACAAGTGCACATCCCAATAACTGTATGGTGACTGCCCCTGCTAAGCAGTAGTGGTTTAGTGTATATTACTGCTGCACCACCTGAGCGCCCACAGTTAGACAACCATAATGCTTATAAATAAAGCATATCAAAATAGCTCCAGGATCTAGTTTGGAGCTTGTGGTTTTAATACACAGAGTCAGATTTCTTCCAATTAAGCATTTAGAATGTGTCAGAAAATTGGGTGTAATATTGCAAAAAAACCTAGTATACTAGGTATTTATAGGTAATTTATAGGAGGACACCCACGCTGACACTGGGAGAACATGCAAACTGCACACAGAAAGGACCCGGACCGCTGCACCTGATATTTATAGGTAAACCCACTTGTGTGAAATGATTTTTTTTGTCATTCGATACCTGTTTAAGAACGACAGCAGTGAAGACTGCTCTTAGATTGCGCAGGTCTCCTTCACTGAGCTGCGCAACAATGCCAGCATCAAGTAGTACTAGCTGTAATGGGGGAAGTGATGGCCTCATGCTGACCACTACGGTGTCCCACAGATCAGTTAGGGTGGCTTTGCTCTGGTGTGACATTCCCTGCTCTGCCTGAACCAGGATATTCCCGGGATGAAGGTCCCCATGGACAAAGTTATCCACAAACACCTGCACAAAAACATACACAGATTATCTCAATCTATTTTTACTATATAAAATCATATACACTATTTGGGAAATTATATATGGACACCTCTCCTATTTATTAGTACTGGACAGGCTTAACATTTCTCCAATTAGTAAAGTCATGAAAATATCTACATTTAATTTATCCTCACACCATTTTCAGCAGTGTGTCCACACCCATCCGAGCAATTCTCTGCTTCACAGCTGTAGGAACCTCAGAGCTGAGGTAGTTCGAAATTGGTTCACTCTCCTAAAAAGCACATAAGAAAATGTGACCTAATTTCTCAAAGAAATAAGATGCTAATAGTATAATCGTGAAAACCGAATGGACATACTAACCTCGTACGTCTCCACCAGCACAGTCCTTGTAACAAATGGTCTCAGAGGTGTTGGAAACTTGACATATTCCGAGTCCTTAAAATTATTCTTAAATATTTCCATGTTCCTCGCTTCAAAACGAAGGTCTATCTGCAAGCAAAGTACAATTAAACACAGCGTGAACAGGTAAGATTTATCATCATTACATGTGACAACTGATGATCAGCATTACCTGTTTAGTCATGAGCTTCTCAAATTCCTCCACTATCTCAGGCAAACTGAGCCACTTGAGGCCAGGTAAGCAGCTGATGAGCACACTGCCCCCCTTCATTAAAATCAGGTCTGTCTGAACCTGCCTCCTGACACCAGGATGAAGCACCTGCATGAAAGAAACAAAAATGGCGTAGAATAGTACCACTTAAATGAGTCTGACTGGGTAAAAGCAAGGTTAATAATAATAATAATAATACATTTTATTTATATAGCGCTTTTCAAGATACTCAAAGACGCTTTACATAAGACAAATAATCAAAACAAATACGTACATACACCATACAAATCAAATCATAGTACAAAATCAAAATAGTACATCAACATCAAGAATAATTAAGATAAAAACAAAGAGAGCAGCATAAGACAGTTCATTAAAAATTAGCTAAATTATGAGAGAGAACAACAAATATAGAACAATTTCTTAAAATTAGACAGAAACAGGACAGATTTACATGCAATCAGGAAACTGAAAACTTTACAAGTTTTAGGATCTAGGACTTCACATTTCTGTCGTGATCTAAGTATAAAAACTATTAAAAAGAATAGCAAAAATAAAAGCATTTATTTCGTGTTGTTACAAGTTAAATGCCATATTGAATAGATGAGTTTTGAGAAGTGACTTGAATTTGGACAGGTCAGGACAATCTCGTAGGTGTTTGGGGAGAGCATTCCATAAAGATGGAGCAGCTATGGAAAAGGCCCTGTCACCCCAGGTCCGGTGCTTGGTCCTAGAGGGTATGGACAGTAGGTTAGCCTCAGAAGAGCGAAGGCTACGGGAGGGAATGTGCTGATGGAGCAGGTCGGTGAGGTAGGATGGGGCCTGATTATGGAGAGCTTTGTGAGTGAATAGAAGAATTTTGAATTGAATGCGTTGAGCAACGGGAAGCCAATGAAGTTTTTGTAGAACAGGTGTAATATGATCACGGGAGCGAGTATGAGTAAGGAGGCGAGCAGCTGAATTCTGGATATACTGAAGTTTTTTTAGGATTTTGTTAGATGTACCATAAAGGATGCTATTGCAATAATCAATTCTGGATGTAATAAAAGCATGAATCAAGGTTTCGGCGGCAGAAAAGGAGAGTGATGGACGTAGACGTGCTATGTTTTTTAGATGAAAGAAAGCAGTTTTGGTGATGTGATTTACATGGCGGTCAAAAGAGAGGTTGCTATCAAAAATTACACCAAGATTTCGGATGTTAGAAGACGGAGACAAAGTGTCATTATCAATGGTAATTTGAAAATTTTTTGTGGTTTTTGCCAGGGATGTAGGACCTACGATGATCATATCTGATTTTTCACAGTTTAATTTGAGGAAATTAGCTTTCATCCACAATTTCATTTCAGTGATGCAATTTGTCAGAGTGGAGTGAAGTTCAGTATTAATAGATTTGGAGGAGATGTAAAGCTGAATATCATCAGCATAGCAGTGGAAATGTAAACCATGCCGACGTATGATGTCACCAAGGGGGAGCATATAAAGAATAAACAAAAGGGGACCTAACACTGAGCCTTGGGGAACGCCTTGGGACAGTGGAGCAATGGCAGAACTACAATTGTTGATATTAACAAACTGTTGTCTGTTTACGAGATATGACCTTAACCACAAAAGGGCAGTACCAGTGATGTTGACAGAGGATTCAAGGCGGGACAGAAGAATGGAGTGATTAATGGTGTCAAAAGCTGCAGTAAGATCAAGGAGGACGAGAATATTAATTTGTCCAGAGTCTGAGGAAAGAAGAAGGTCATTTGTGACTTTGAGGAGGGCTGACTCAGTGCTGTGCTGGGGGCGGAAACCAGACTGAAATGATTCAAATAGATTATTGGAATTTAGGTGATCTTTGAGCTGTGAGGCAACAACACGTTCCAGTATTTTCGACAGAAATGGAAGATTGGAAATGGGCCGAAAGTTACTCATAATGTTAGAGTCAAGTCCAGGTTTTTTAAGTATGGGAGTAACAGCAGCCAATTTGAGTGATTGAGGGACTGAGCCAGAACTAAGAGAGGAATTGATTATCTCTGTGATAAGTGATGAGATAACTGGAAAACAACCCTTAACAAGTTTTGATGGAGCAGGATCCAAAACACAAGTGGAGCTTCGCATCCCTGTTAAGATCTCAGATAGGTCCAAATGAGACACAGGTGAGAACTGAGACAGAGGCTGGGTAATAAATTGAGGTGAGATAGGCGGAGAAACAGAGATGACAGGGGAAACTGTCAGAAAATTGTGGATATTCTCAACTTTTGTTTGAAAAAATGAGAGGTAAGAGTTACACTTGTCAACTGTAAAGGAATTGGTAGTATTGTCAACTGGTTTGAGAAGTTTATTTATTGTGGAAAAGAGAGTCTTAGGATTTGTTGATCCAGCATGTATGAGTTCGGAATAGTAAGTGGATCGGGCTGCCGTAAGAGCGTCTTTGTAATGTTGAAGATAATCAGAATAAATCTGATAATGTACTGTTAGACCGGTTTTCTTATAAAGTCTTTCAAGCTGGCGTTTACGGGATTTCATTTGGTGAAGCTCAATTGTGTACCATGGTGCAGAATGACTAAATGAAACAAATTTGGTTCTCAAAGGAGCCAGCTCATCAAGACATGAGGCGAGTATGTCATTATAGTAATCGACAAGGTCAGATGAATTACTAGACAGTACAGGACAGACAGACATCTTTTTAACAAGAGAATCTGAGAAAGCAGAGGGAGAGATATATTGAAGATTCCTGAAGGATATTTTACGTTTAGCTCTAGTGATGGGCCTAGTGACCTCAATGTCCATGATGATTGTCAAATGATCAGAGACAGTAAGGTCATGGCTGGACGGCTGATGAACTAGGACACCAGTAGAGCAGACAAGGTCAAGAGTATGACCTTTTTTATGAGTTGGAAAATGTATATGTTGTGTGAAATTAAAACACTGTAACAATTCCAAAAATTCCCTGGCAAATTTACAGTTGTTGTCATCAATATGGATGTTAAAATCACCCATAAGCAGTACAGAGGATGAGAGGGCACTAAGCTGGGTTAAAAAATCTGAAAAGTCAGAGAGAAAGGAAGCGTTTGGCTTTGGCGGACGATAAACTACAGCAGTGACCAGAGGAGTAGGCCCTGACAACTTGAAAGCCAGGTGTTCAAAAGAAAGAGCAGCAGGAAAAGACAAAGTGGTTATTTTAATATCATCCCTATAGACTGCAGCAACACCACCACCTCGCCCTTCCATACGAGGTTCATCAATATACGAGTATCCCATTGGCGTGGTCTGATTTAACGTAAAATAATCCAAGGGTTTATGCCAAGTTTCAGTGAGACAGAAAAAGTCTAGTTCACTGTCAGATATAAATTCACTGAGTACAGTACTTTTTGTGTTGAGTGAACGAACATTAAGCAATGCCATTTTCAAGTGGTATTGTTGTGTAGTTGGCTGTGAGGAACGAGGAAGAGAACGGAGATTTGCTAAGTCCACTCCGCGTTTCCCATCCCACTCCGTGGACAGCGTTGTCATGGAGACTACACCGCTACTGGTGTGCAAGGCAGCAGCGCTCTGATGACGTGTTTGCGGAGCGACAGTGCGCACGGCTGACCAGAAGGATGGAATAGCGTTACCGTTTCGAAGATAAACAAGCTTTCTCCGGGAGCCCCTGTGAATATAACGAGGCCGGCGAAGGAGTCCAAGCTGTTTGATGACTGAAATACACGATGGAGTAGTGCAATTGTTGAACTTCCTCAGCTGGTCAACGGAATAGTTCAACATCGTGCCGATCCCAGGAAAACTCATCCACCGTTCACCACCGGCCGCAGACGCGATGTACAGTAGAAAGAACAAAAAGTATCAAAAGCACAAATAAAAGTATCAAAAGTAACATAAAAGAAATAGATCCACAAGGTGTGTAAAAAGATGAAAACGAAAAACGATAAAAATACAATAAAATACGGTAACGGTAGCGGCAGCCAAATGCGCCAGCGTCCACCATCACCATGGCAACATAGGTTTTGGTTTAGGTTAGATAAAAATAAACAAAAATGCTTTTACTCTGTTCATCACACTATTAAATATATTTCCTCTGGAAGTCTGAATACCAAATGCAAAGTCTATACTCTTTTCCCCCAGACCACAGACGTTTGAATAGCATGTATTGGGCAGTCTAATGCACAAGCCCACCACTGCCGCCATTAACAATAAAAAAATAGTATTTCTGTCTGAAATACAAGCTTTAAGAAAACAGTTACACACAAATAAGTTTAGAATTAAAACAGAAAATTATTTTTTTAAGTAAATAATAATTTCACACACAAATTACACCATCGCTAATTTCAACTCATGTCGTTGAGCTTACCTTGATTGCTACAGGAATGAGACCCTTCTCCTCAGTGTGTGTTCCTTCACTGTGTAAAAGCTCAGTAGAACTTCTGTCAGAGGTCTCAGAGTTCTCTTCTTCTGATTTATCTGCCCCCAACAAAAGACCCAAAGCCCCTCCAAGTCCTGGTACTTCCCAGGCTTCCAGCAGGTCCTCCTTCTCAAGTCCCTCCACCAGCTGCTGGAAAGCCGGGTCCTCCACGCATGCTACCCGTGCTTTGGCTCGATACACCTGCGCCACACATCCTGAACCCACTGGCGTCTTACTGTCGAAGATAAATAACTGCCTCCAGCCCTCTCCGAATGCTCGTTTCAGACATTGTTTGGTGTGATTCCAGGAATGCGGTATAACCTTTACATGGAGCCGAGAGAAGCGGTCACAGAACTCCTGAGTGAAGATGTCCCGACGTGTGCTGGCCCACTGGCCAAGCTTGATAAACGTTGGACCGGAGGTCTCTGTGACCCAGAGCAGGGCGCCTAGCCAATATGATGTCCAGCGCTTGGAGAGGAGACTCAAAGGATAGAGCAGCATAAGCGGACTAAATTTTAAGAGCAGCACTAAGGCACGTACGCCTAATCTTATGATGAACAGAAATCTGTGTATGTGCACTGTGGCGATTGACGTCTTTACTGCAGTCCTTTGAGGAAGCACTGCTTCCTGTGCTGAAGCATAAGTAACGCTTCCCACTGCCCAACACAGAAGCGGCACTTTGGGTGACCGAGACACAATGTGGCTGCTTTTAGTCAAGAAAGTTCTCAGTGGTACGACTCGAACCGACACTGAAATTCTGTAAATGGTGCACCTCAGGCTTTGGGAAAAAATCTTTGCAGAGAATGCTGACATTTTTATAATGTATTGGTACATCTACATGTAACAGAGTTAGGACTGCAGGATACATGCACATGTCACACATGGAACTTTGGCATCAGTTACAGCTGATTATATATATCTATGCTACACTTATCTGGGTTGTTACTGTTAGTCTGGTACATGTAGGTCAGAGGTTCTGATGAGGTCTAAGATACAAATTCCAGGACTGGAAAATATTGCACTAAAATGGAAATCCGTCACACTTAGATTTAGGCATTTTAATACACAGTTTTATCCAAAGCGGATGACAGCAGAGGCACAAAACAATTGATGCAATTAAAAGTTAAGGGGCATGCTCAAGGGTCCAACAGTAGCAGCTTGGGATTGAACCTTCTGATAAATTGTCAATAGATCTGGAATTTAGAACACCTAGCACATTGTAGAGTGTGGAATTCCATTGAAGCACTCCAGCTTGTGATATC